>NC_142372.1:21094527-21219527 GCF_059441005.1 Hippichthys cyanospilos | reverse complement strand
TCTATTCAAGTATGTAGTTTAACAACAGATAATGCTTTGATTGCTCCTTGATGTTGTCATGCGTGACGTTTACCTACTTTTGGTGCCACGGCACAGACACATACATACCTGACTAATAATTCTGCAACATTGTAGGCCTACCATTATAAAACATTTATATGAATTAAAGGTGCTCATTGTTTTTTCCTACATGTTTTCAAATATATTGAAAATGTTTTCAGTTGATACCTTGATGTAGAGGTTCTCTGTAGTCTCTGCCCGGTGTCTGCTCTCATTAATGTACCTCTTTTCTATTTGACTAAAGGCAAGCAGCTCCACTGATAAAGAACTCCTTCTTTATTTTCAAGCCTGTAATTACTGATCTAATTTTGCCTAATAATTGCTTCATGGCAATGACATGTATATTTACTCGTACCCTTGTACCCTTGCTCTGATACTGGAACCATGTTGACAAGCAGAGGAATAATTCACATAGATGAGCCACTTTCATCAGCCTGTGTGTCTTTTGTGCATCTGCCTGCTGCCACATCAAAGCTGAAACAGTCTTCCTCTCAGCTGGAAACATGAATACATGCATAAATGTGTGTGTTTGTTTGATACTGTTCAAGGTGCATGTGCCTAGACAGACTGGGATTAGTATATTTTTCATATTTAAATGGCATGTTTTATTGATTTTATATTGAGGTACAGTATCAGCAAGCCTGAGACCCTTGTGAGTAGAAGCGGTCAAGAAAATAAATGGTTGGATAGACATTGTCATCTATATGTTAAAGTCAGTTTAAAAAAGTGCACGTACTTCCAGGAAGTTTGTGAAATGCAGTGTTAACGGGACAATGTGTAAGATTTAGACCATTTGTCACTAAAATGGAATAAATGTACTAAATATAAATTTCAAAAATGTGCTAATAAATGTGTTTTTAACAACCAACAGTATGTTTTGAATAAAATCGTAGGTCTAGTTATCATTAAATTATATTTCATGGGGTGGCACTCCTCCGGAGGCTGCCATGTCTGTTATAGTTACGGACGATGGTAAATGCAGCACGTCCTGCTGTCCGTAATGAAAAACAATGTCAATCTTACACATTGACCCTTTAAAGGGTGCAATTCATACTTGCATATTTTGTGTGATATTTTTACATCTCCCATGTGGTGGGGGCACTGTAAAGTGCCATAATATTGGATAGAACACAATTATTTGATGCGTTAAATAGATTCATGGTATGTATGTAAGTTTGCATGAGCAGAGCATTAAGAAATTGAAAACACTACTGAGGAGGAGTGAAATTGTTCTTAATTCAATACATACAGTACCTTGGTTTTGGGGTCACGGTTCAGTATAAGTTTTCTATAACGGAAAAAAAAAACAAGATCCATTCATCATTCAATCCATTCATACATCCATTATTTTCTTGGCATTAATCCTCACTGGGGTCACTGGCTTGCTGGTGCTTATCCAAGCCGTCTTCGGGCAGGAGGCCGGGGACACCCTGGACTGGTTACCGGCCAATCAATTTATCTTGCTTAGAGTTTCAGCTTTCGACACTCAATCCTTGCATTCCATGTCACAACACCAATAAACCACAAAATGTCCTGGATGTGCAGATTTTACCAGGTAGCAAGATAATTCAAAATTGAGTATTTTTCACATATTTTTGGTGCGCCATACATCTGGGTGACTTTCTATTTTATTCCTCAGCTTTGTTCATTTCCAAACAGTATCTCCAATAATGGGTTGGGTCATACACTTCCGACAACTCCCTTTCTTTGGCAGCACATCATTATAAAAATAACATGGTTATTATATGTATAAACATATATCATGAGATATTTAATATCTTAGAATGAAAGTCTATGTTTTTCACAACCAGTGGCCAAGAAAATGTTATTTTGAAAAATTGTGGTAATTCTTTTATTTCCTTCTCTTGTGAAGGAACAATTCCTGTAATGCTGAATTCATTCACAAATAACATGAATAAAAAATAAACAAACTAACCACCCATAATCTTAACTTTACATATTTTTCAATTATCTTCAAAGGATCCTCCAGTTCTTCCTGCAGGACAGTTCAGCGAAACTTTTGTTCACTTTGTCACTCAGTGGTAAGTCTAATAATGATACAAAGATGTCATTGGTGCCATTTGATTACTTTCAACAAATGTCATACACATTTTCATGGTCCACTTAATGTTTTCCCAGAGAGAACTGCCATGGTTTTGTTTTTGTGGCAGTTATTTCATATTATCTAAATTGCTAAATCTTACTGTTTCAAGCCCTTCAACCCACTAGTGGTGATCATTCCAACAGTAACCCCACCTCTCACCCCCATAAGATACGTGGTATAATAAGTGACCAAATTAATTGAATATTTTATGGATTGGAACATTAACAATACAGTAAATATCTTGTATTGAGTAAAGTGTTACTCTCTGCTTTTTCAGTATGAGAAGACAACCCAAAGAGAGACCTGCACCCAATAACTTAATGGTAAGTTAAGCCAATTTACTCTCCTAAGCAGTTGTAACCTTCAAAATAATCATATTGAGAGTTTGTGTAAAATGTCATCATATTCCTGCACCACGGTTAAAGTCAATTAAAAAAAGTTTTAACATCTCTGTAGCTTTTTTTTTTTATAATTGTCCTTTTTGTGAAGTTGCAGTCAAGGACCTTTAAGATCCGTAGTGCTATGTGAAAACAACATGAATGAACTTCTCGCTTGCAATGAAAAATGTCACAGAGGTCTGCGAAAAACCTTGAAGCTGGTTTAAGGTGCACTTGAGCATTAATTCATTAAATTGGCACTTTGCTGATGATTCCGGCCAAAGTGCTGTTCAAGAGTTAATTAAATCTATTTTGACCATTTCTAGGAGACCAAAAAAGAAAGTCTATGAAAAGCACTGTGTGAATTTGAAGATTATGCATCATTCAAAATAATATGAAGAGGTATACATAGTAAATTTAATGTGAGCCCCAGAGATCGCTGTTGGTGCAAAAAGAAAATATCCAACCCACCACCTCATGAATGAACTCAAATACATACAGCACCTTGGCCCTTGCAGCCTTTTTGAAGTAAAAATAAAACAAATCATATGATGCTTTGATTGTTATGTATTCCAATTGTGGTAATTAAGGCAAAAGAAACAGCAACTCCTAAAGCCAAGTTGCTAACTTAGAGAGTGGTACTGTCACTTTATTTTGTGACTTTTCTGACCACTCTGGCAATTCCTACTACAACTGTCAAAGATAATCCATGGTCAGCACGTAAGACACGCCACGCTTCGGCAGCAGATGGTTCATTGGTTGGTTGAGGAACAAAATGTGGACGTTCCACATGTTCAATTCACATTCTGCATTTGCCGTTGGGGTAGTTTTGTCAAACGGAAGAGGAGAGAAACCCACCACAGTCAGTCATGTATGTGATGTAGGTACGGGAGGTTTTGGCAACTAGGGATGAAACAAGTCCTTGAGTAATGCCAGTACTGAAATATGCGAGGAAAGTTTTTATGTTTTATCTTCTTATTTATTTTTATTCGATCCACATAGTCATGCTAGGGAAGGTGCAACAACTTAACGAAATGCGCCACAAATGCCCAATGTAGTCTAAATTAAAAATGAACATCTCAAATATTACACGACCGCCACTGCAGTAGCCTTAGTTGTGGGCATGGAACTTGATCTGGTACAATCCGATGTTGTGAGATTAGAACACATGAGATTTCTTGTTCGTGGACAGCACAATATCTACATTATCCTCTTTTGGCTATTGTTTTTGACATGGTGTACGCTGTAGAATCCTTAGTAATGCTCTGCATCACAAAACGCCTCCAAATATGGTGAGTACTTCAAAATAAACCTTACCTTACCAAATAATATAATGACAAACGCCTCAGTATGTTTTGATTTTGTTGTTCCCGGTAGTGTGTCGTTGCAATGACAAGATTGACTCATAGACTGTTGCTCCATGATTCATGAGAGTCAGCAAAACGTTGTTCTGAAATCATGTTCAATTGCTAATTTGGGGTGCTAAAAATGACTTCATTACGCTGACGATGTATTGTACAGTGCCTGTTGCCAGCGTTTATCTTACTGCCTAGCATAAATTAGCCGCTAGCGCACAGCGCTTGGGTGTTTGCGGATAACTCGCGGATGGTTGCAGTTCATACTTATCACTTTTAACAAACCAGCTGAGGTGGATATTTGACATCTCTTTTGATGGTCCATTTTGTACAGCCCCGCCGGGGGACGGACCCCATTTGGTTGTTTTTGATCAGGCAAAAATTAGGGGACAAGCCAAGAATATAATTTTGCTCATGGAAACAAACATCACATGCTGCCTGTCTTGCATTGATATTAGTCTTGAGTCATGTTTTTCTTACTTGTTGCCCTACAAGATCAGTCAAGGATGTGCAGTAGATGAAATCATTTAACCAATATTTGTTGGTAACATTTTATTTGTAAACTGATACAAATGTAGATGTGATCATTGATATGTACAGTTATTAACTGTGGAATCTCTAATGTCCAGTGTACAGTACTACATCATACACTTTCTTTGCACCCCAGTTATTTGTATGGCACTCCTTTAAAGCGGGGGAGACATTTTGCTGTCTGTTTTAAGGCCAAGGACAAGCGGCAGTTGGGTCCTTAGAGAGCTATGGGGTGAAGTTTTCCGTTGTGGGGACAGCGCGCTGAAGGGTGTAAATGTGGAGCTGCTAACAGATAGCAAGTTTACAGTCTGACACCATAGAGGGCTAAATGGAAACCATGGTCTGACACTTATTGGAAGACACGAAAGACTCATGTTTGTAGTCGTACTTTTTAGGGAGAAGTTAGCTTTTGGATTTAGTTTTTGTGGCTTATTTTTTCCATCATCGTTTGGGCAAATAAGGGCCTCTTGCCACATCACTTCATCAATACATCATTCGTGTGATGTTATAGTTGGTTTGATGACTGACAGATATTTTTTCTGATATAATTTCATTAGAAACGCTACTTTCTTTCATTTACTTTATTGAGAGGATAAATCCCTTGAGAAACAAGGTGGTCCCCAATGATTCTTTAAAAAAAAAAAAAAAAATCAGTGTCTGCTTAGTTGTTTTTAGGACAGTCCTCCCACATGACAAAAACACACATGGTAGGTTAGTAAAATGCACTGAATTGTCCCCAGACATTAAGGTGAATGTCAGAGAATGGATACATGCTATGTATGGTCTCTGTTGAGATTTTTAACATCAGAATCAAAAATAATTTAAAATGTGGTCGGTAATAGGCGTATTGCTCACGCTGCTCATTTCCCATATACGCTATTTTTATTTCGTTAATTCATAACAAAAGCTATCAAGGGCCATTTTTTCAAATAAGGCATCTTTCAGCTATGCCCTAAACACACACATTCCAAAGAAATTCTTCTGTTGTTTACTTTCATCATGCCAATTGTCTCTCTATTATCTACCTTTTCCCTTACCTGTATTTTGGTCTTTCTTGAGGCATTTTATTTCATCCTCCCTGCTATGAGCCCAGAGATGTAAGGTCATGGATGCCTGCCTTTGTAATGCCAGCCTGCTGATTGTCTCTTCTTTTCTCTTTCTTCTGCCTCATTCCCTCTTTCTTCCGCACTTCTTACCCTGCTTCCCAATTCCGCCAGCCTCCTGAGTCCATTAAAACTCTTTTACCTATTCTATCTGTATGTTAATGTACCAAACTGCATCGACCTGTTTTGCTTGTGCTACCATTTGCCTTTAGTTTTTATCTCCGCTATTCCTTTCAACTGGCAGCCAAACATATTGTACATATGCTGAGCAAATTAACATACAGTACTAGTGTTTATAATACGTATGGTGAATGAGAAACCATAATAGAAACTACCTAATGTTGTCTTTCCAAATTGCAGACGCAAATGAATTGTTTTTAAGTAGTGAAAACGAATGCTGTTATCACTTGGGCATAGGATTAAAGAGCTACTGTATATAAAGTCAAGTTGTATCAAATTAAATGTTCGCATTTTTCTGATTTGAACATTAACTTTATCCTACCTAGTTGTACAAGTCTTCAACTTTTGTCAGGAACATTTGACAAACTATCTGAGAGGAAAGTGAGTGTGTGTTTTTTCTCCTTATCCATATTTAATTGGTGACATTCTATACTGTCGTCATAAGTTAATGACGTTGCTCAGTTGAGGGAACTTTCCACTGGCCTGTCTCCAGGAGCTTAGCGCGTAGGATTTAATGACCACCTATCCTGTGTGAGAATTCTTACTATTGCTTCTAAACAAATTATTCTATGATGGCACTGAAGTATAATACCATTTAACAATTCAACAATGATTATTTTGTGGTTTTTAATTTGCTGTTTCACTCATTTCTCGTCATGTTTATATACTTGTTTTGCACTTCAGGGTCATCGTATTAGCCCCTCCCTCTTACACGGTCAAAAAAATAAAAATTGCTGTAAAATGTCCATATTTTTGCATAATCAGATTTCATTGGTCTACATTATTTTGTCCATGTGCTTACTTTTGTCTGCTAAGGCCAGAAAAACAAGTGCAAGGATTCAAGTTACATGATTTGGTTGGGATTTGATTGACGTGTCATCTCTCCCTCCCTCTCACCCTCATCATTCCTCATTCCCTAGCCAGCAGCCTTCACACAGCCTTTTAGCACTCTTGTCAATGCAACTCCCCCCAATTCGGCTCTCTATTCAAAGACGTGCACAGACACACATTCAACCCCAGAGACACCAGATGAGCCCCTCTGTTTTTCACAAAAGAATCCCTCCCATGTCTGCCCATCTCCAAATTAATATATACATGCAGTCTTGAAATAAAGTACAGTATAAGATCTCATTTACGCACCAGTTTTTTTTCCAGTCCCACAAATTCAGTTTTTTCCTTTGCTATGTCTATTATAAAACATGATCAAAGGATTTTTCTTCACATATGGCAGTATATTTAATGTCATATATATATATTTTTTTCATATATATATATATATATATATAATATATATATGTATATATATATATATAATATTTTTTTTTCCCCCTTGGGAATAATAACAATGCTCAGTATATGGTACACTATTGTGTTGCCTTGTTTCCCGATTGATAAAAAAAAAAAAAAAACTTAAAGAAGGGGTGGGCAGTACCAGCCCACGAGGGCCGCAATCTTACATGTTTTAGATGTTTCCCGTCTTTTAACACACCTGGTTCAAATGGTCAGGATCACAGCTGATGAACATCCTACTTTATGAGCCGATTCTTTCAATCGGATGTGTGGAAGGACGAAAACGTGTGATAGCGGCCCTCAAGGACCAAAGTTAAACCCTATCTTAACCCTTTCACTACCTTTTCGTTTTTGTTTTGGTTTTAGTTAAAAATGTGTTTAAAAATTCCCACTTCAATTTCTAAGAAATACCACTGGGACTGTATATCCCATAGACTATGATACTTGCACAAAAAACGTGCCAGAGAAGTGAAAATGATCACCAAACAATACATAGTAATCAGTGTAATCTGAAGTAACACACCTATACAGTATAGCACATATTGTCAATGTATTTCTGCAGTGCCAGATGGTTAATTGACAAGAAACTGTACAACGCAACCTACCTTGTTGACAGTTGGCCCAGCACTAGCTTATAGACGGAAAAGGTGCGAAGTACCACTAGAATCTGTACATACAGTAGGTGTGTAACGAACCACTGGGATGCCATTTCATGTTATTGCTACCATTCCTATACCCAGTGCAATTTTGGGGGGAAAAAAAAATACATAAAACAAAAAAAAACATTCTCATCGCCCCGCAGCAGACAAGCAACTTCTCGAGCAAACTGTAATGTTACAAACAGACTCATGCACTTTGTAAGTGCAAGGTTTGTAAGTGAAATAATATTTCATACTGTAGCTCTGAATATTATTTGCGTTCAGTGTTTTAACCAGTGTAAAAGACACTGTTATTGTGCTGCAGCTGTTTTGTAGTTTATGTTTACATAAAATAAAACCAAGGAATAACATAGGCAGGTTTTTTTTATTTATTTGAATAATTGGCATACTAACTAAACGATTGGAAGACAGAAGCCGAGTTATTTGATTAGGTGTTGTAAACATAAGTGACTTGATGGCCCATTTATTGAAATGAACTCAAATATAAATATAATTTCACCCCATTATTCTTGATATATATATGTCAGGGTCTATAAATTGATAAGAATCCCACAATATCTCAACATTTCCCATTATTAACATTTTAATGCAACGGACTTTTCTCCGTTGTCCGTTCAACAGTTTGAAATGTTCAAATCCCTTTAAATGTAAACCGTACATAGGGATTTGCTCTACTGTTAAAGACTTGTGCCATTTCAAACAATCATAGCTTAACTGATTCACTTTTTTTTTGAGTCCTTAAGTCACGATATTTTTTTTTTTTTTTTTTAAATACTGGTGGTGGCCCATTTTTCTCCTCTGTGATCGTGTGAAACTCGCAAATCGTTGCTAGCAGCGTTATTTCACCATGCTTTTTTTAGATGTATTGTTCCGGTTTTAATTGTCCTTCCGCTGAAAACCGAAAGTGAACTTCTTGCCATTTTAGCTGGGCAACAACTTGGTGAATCCTTAATTTTGACAGATATCTGTGTGAAGATGGATCTCTTTTAATAAAGACTTCTATCCGTAAATCATCTTAACATGTCTTTTGGGGTAGAAATTGACCGTAGTTAGGAAGCAGACTAGAGGTCCACCAACATCAAGTTATCGTTTTGTTTGAACAGTTTGCCTGTACTTCCCAAGGCCAGGTTCTTGCAATGAGCTCTCACTTCCCCTTTCTAAGTCGAAGGATCACTATATATAAATATGTGGGGGGAAAAAAAAAATTGTTGCTCATGCTTCATTATGTTGAAGAAATCTCCAATTCAATGTCAGTGGGATGGCTGCCTTTCCAAGTGAGTGGTTACTGTGGAGTCTGCAGTGTTCACAACCTTGCTTTGCGGGCACACCTAAGCATTGCCTTCAGATCTTTAAATCGCCCAATCGTTTTAGAGCCGGCAACAACTGTACTTTGAACATTGCAAGATTACCTGTGTTCCCACACATTCTGCTCCCTGACAAGGTCAGCATATCATTGAACGTGAATTGGGTTCCTCATGTCAGGTCTTTTCTGTCCACCTTGAACTTTCCTGTCAGCACCTTCAACTCCAAAATGCTTTCATGTTTGGCCCATGGGTTTTCATTGACAATTTGCCCATTCACACATACTTGTGGTGCAATAGGGCACTGATGCACAGTCAGTCACACCATTGGCATGTCTTTCAAGTTCCATTCTGTCAACTTTTTTCCATAGCAAGCAATTTCCTGTTAATCCCACGCAAACACACAAATAAGTCAAGTGTGTACATTGGTCTGAGGAAACTGGAGTCATTTCATTATTCAGCAGTAGTAAAAAGCTGTGTCATTACAGTAAATGTTTAATTAATTTTGACTTTTAATCTAATAGCACAAGAAAGTGTGTCCCATTGCCTTCGTCGCAAACCAACTGATATCACAACAGTCATTACTACTTTTCCTTTGTTATTACCCCAAATTATAGTAAATTCTCATATAAATACTCATTGCCAAAGTTTCCATTTTATTCCTTCTAAACTGATTGCCACCAAGTCAGTGACAAGCAGGTCATTGTTGCAAATTTACCATAAAAAGGTGTAAATGTGTACGGTTAGCCTCTCAAGTTCGGTACATCATGTTTCAAACTTTGTTTGAATTTCCAATAGCATCTAATTTGATATGGTTATCTAATATAGCATTAATTAATTAGTCTTCATTTAAACATACCCCCTTTTAAGACCTCAAACGTTTAAAGAGTTAGGTGGGATTTCCCCAGGGCTTGGGCCAATACTAGTTCTTCACAGTGCTGAAAACTGAATTTCTGATGTTGCCAGGTGGTAATTATTGTTACATCTTAAATAATTATTTCCTAACTTAGCGATGCTTGCCATTTTACAGCTATTTCCTCACTTGTTTCATTTTCTTGGGATTTCGTGAATTCCATTTTGTGATATGGGATATGGACAATTAATGAATGTTGTGGGGCCAAGGCCAAACCCTCTCAAGCTAAAATTGTAGCAACTCTGATGCCACCAGTGTTTAATAAAAAAGAAAAACAAACATTAGCAGCCACTGAAGCCCGCAACGTGCCCTGTGAGAAATATTCCAGTGATAGCTGCTGCTAGTCGAAGAAAACAGACTTGAGCTCCACTCAACAACTCAGATTTGTTAGTTTATTTTGCACTTTTGTTAATTGATCACAAATGAAATCTGAATACACAGATATTTTTTGTGTTTTGTTTTGGTTTTCAGCCCTCTATTGCAGATTGGCTGTACTGCATTTTATTAGAAAAAAGGCTCTTTGTGGAGCAGTTTTCTAATTTTGTGATTTTTTTTTCTTTGCTGGTTAATCCCTGGGACCTGAAACAGCCTTTTATATTAAACAGAAATGGGGATATTAACTATTATCATCATCATCATCATTTTTATTATTATTATTATTATTAATATTATTATTATTCAAGTTTAATACAGTGCTGTCCTTTTTTCTGTCTGAGTTTGAAATGTCCGACTGCATTTGAATGCACTATACATCTTTGCCTCACAATAGCAGTTTGCAGAGACTTGTGCTGTATCACATAATGACAGCATAAGTGACGAGCGGTATCTTGTCATCCTTAGGCAGCGATTGAATATGATTCTTTAATGGCACTCTGTTCATCTCGGTAGTTGTGTAATTTGATGGCACAAGGGAATGAGGAGAAAAAAAATTACAAAAAGGCCGATAATATTGTTTTGTGTTTTGTAATTGCCTCTTTTAGCGTATTCGTGGCGTGCTATGACATTATGTAGTTGCAGCTTCCATAGCATGCCTGTGCTCATCAAATAAATGTAAATGTATGGATATAAAATTGAAAAACAAAATCCTTGCATACTTTTTGAAGTATCCACAGCCAAGGACGGGTTCACCCCTAATTGCCGTAATTTTCCCATAGATAATCCAGGTGCATTTCTCTCCTGTTCCCCTTGACATGACTCCTCTTCTTCCAACAGCAAATGTGCAATGTCAATTCAACATGTAGCCTGCGCAAACCATGAATCTTGTGTGATTTGCACCGTGGCGATATGAGATCAGGGATTCGTCTAACAAAACCTGGCAGTCTTGAACACAAATGAACTGTTTTTAAAAAAAAAAAAAAAATGTGGGACCATCAGTGGGCGCTTGATTCTCAGTTTGCGCCTCATATAAACACATGGAATCACTAAAGTCCAAAATTTTCCTAGCAAAAAGCGATGCAAACTCGATTATTTTGAGTCTTAAATGACTTCATCCATGTCAACTTCCATCAGACACTAATGACCTGGCAGGGTGAATATCTACATCCAAAATAAATAAAAACATAATAAACTTTTTTTTTTTGAATCGTCATCTTTATCATCACTGTCCCTGTTGAGAAAGAACAGAATGATAGATGATAAAAGCATTCAGCACTTAGGGGAACAGACCAGTGTCCACATCACTCTGTGGCAAACACACACAAACAAACACACCTAGATACACGTTTAATGCTATTCTATAGCTGATGAGGGGCCAGTGTAAAGCCTATGTTCTACGGTCTCACTTATTAATGCTGCGAACACAAAACAGAGCCTGTAAGGTGCATACGCAACTTCCTGCACAAAGTATGTGACAAATCTATACAAAAAAAAAACGGAAAGACGGGGAAAATAGTGTGCCCATGTAAGGAAGCTGTAAACCCATACATACACAGATTATGTGTAACGACATAGTGAATTGGTGGGTGGCAGCAAATATTTCCATTAAAAAAACCTTTTAATAGTTACGATACCTTTTTTCTGGTAACACCAGAATAATTTATTAATGCTTAAATGAACAGGAGGAGCAATAAAAATACACACATTCTTTTCATTCTGATGCGGTTTCACCCCCAATGTGCAATATCTTTTATGACTAATTTTACTATTAACAGCCTGGAAGCACACATAATAATAAAAACAAACCAGAATGAATCAAAGAGGAAGTTGACAAATGCTCTTAAATATTTAAGACTATCAGATTACACTTTATACTTTATGTAGTCTTGTAAGGCCATTTCGATTATTGGCTTTATTGATCTCCTTGACAGGCTGTAAAAAAGTTAAGAGCATCAGTGGAAAGTGTATGTATATTATGTACATCTTCTCAGGTGCATGGCTAACCATTTCCAGAAATTGAGACTGGGTTTATTTTGCTGGTAACATGTCTTCTTCTGTTTGGTCAGCCTTCCCTTGCCAAGGTTGACCACACCAAACACTGAACCAAAGCTGACCATGATATTTTTTCTGTGCCATCTGGTTGTCCAAAGTCAATTCCAGTGAAATTGGGATGATGTGTAAATCATCAAAAACGGAATATAAAGAATTGCACACTTTTCCAACCTATATCCAATTAAATACACCACAGACACACAATGGAAAGTGTAAATATATTGCTCAGCAGCTTGGTCTTTCGTTATGAAGTGCGACCACACTTTTGAGCTTCGTCGAACTTCCATCATCAAGCATAGTAATAGCAAACAATTCTTCCTCTAAAAGAAAAGTCCAGATAACAGTTGTTTTAGGAACAGGCCGACAAACAGCTTGTTAACCATGAGTCTTTAGCATGAGATGCTCAATGGGCCTTCAGGTACCAAACTAGCAATCAAGGGGTTGCAAGAGAGCTCCCCACCACCTCTTCACATCGAGAAAATTCTCTCAGTAGAGAGCCCAGCTGACCAATTCCAAGGTTCCATATTCGGAAGAAAAATACTGCAGCAGGCTAAAATAATAGATGGGACATCAGACAGCACAGGACAAAGTCAGCAAAGCTGGGGCGTAGGAGTGGGAAAGGAGCAGAGCAAAATGAATCCACCTCTGTCAAGTGCCAAGCAGGGGGAGAAAAAAAACTAAGTAATTGATGAGAGAAGAGTTCTGCTCTTTGCTGCATTCTAATGAAGAGGAAACGGGCCGAATACTTTCTGTTACCGTTGAAGTTCGGTATATAAATATTCAAAAAGTATGTATTGATCTTTTTGCTTTCTCTTGTTTTTAGGATCATTCCTTCATCCTACAATACAATGACGGAAATGCAGAGGTTGTGTCCATGTGGGTGTGTCGCTGTTTGGAAGCGAGGAGAACACAGCAGGCTCAAGGTCGTAACTTGCATCTTGATGGACCATGATATTTTGAGCCACTCCCCTGACCACTGCAAAGCTTCAAGGTCGTGTATTGAATGTCCATCCGCACTCTGCAAGTGACTCAACAGACAGGGTTGCCGATAACTCAGTGTTTAAGCCCTATTGCTTCACTTTTGTGCAGTGACGGCAGCTCACGTTCTTTGGATTGACTTTTAATCTTTGCGTTCATGATGGAGAACCCTCCAAGCGCCGGCCGTCTTCTTCTGTCTAACTGAATCAGCCAAGTCGAAAAAGTAATCAGTTTCTGTAACATCGGTGTTTGAGATGGCGATATGCTAAGAATGATGGAGGTTTTGGCACCCGGCTAGTGAATGTTAAGGGGTTTGCCTGTGACTGACTGCTAGGTGCGTGCTCCTCTTTTCACTGGTATCATTTATTGCCTCAGCAACCTTGCTATCAATATATTCTGGGGAAATAAACCAATTTATAATAGCTTTAGATCAAGGTCTGCCCATGGTTGTCCCAACTCTTTTAGTGCCAGGAATCAGGGTGAGCTCAATTATTTCAGCCCTTGGCCCAAATTGGAAATGCGTCTCCTCATCAGGAGAATATTTTCAAGTATAGCACCTACAAGCAGAGGTGTTCAAATTGGGTCCTCCATATCTCCAGGTTTCTTTCCCTGACACGCCGGATTTAAATGATTCGCTCATCAGGAAGCTTAGCAAAAGCCCGATGACTATCCTGACCATTTGAATCGGGTGTGTTGCGTTAAGAAAACAATGCTGGACACCCGCCCTCGAGGACTGAGTTCGGACTCCACTGACCTATAGTATTAACCTACCTATTTGCTTAAAACTGACTCATGGCATACAACTCACCTGACATGAATTCATCAACGGCACAAATTAAAATGTCATTGCCAAGAATTAATGCACTCGTGCTTGACAATCAAGACAAAAACTGCTTTTGATCTGGACAATCATCAACACAATTTCAACTTCAGTCCTTATTTAAATCCACATTTTCAGAAAGGCTGATCTTGAAGGATGTTCCCTATAAGCACACGCCTGGAACGTTTTAAGACTGTCGTGCTCATTATAAAAACGCAGGGTTTGATTGAGTTTGCCCACCTTCTACTCTTTAAATTTACAAAGTCATCGAAAGAAATCTTGACGAGGAAAGACCAATCTCTGCAGCTGCAGATTTACTTTTCGCTTTTGCTGGGCACACAAATGAACCTCGAAGTTTAAAAAAAAACATTCCCAAACCAAACCTTGTTCCACTCAAGACATCGCTTCGGCCTCTGGTGCATCATCCACCGTCTAAAAATAAAGTTGTAATGTGATAACACGTACTGTTCGCAGAGAACACTGCTACTAGTACACTTTCTGTCAGGAAATAAAATAAAATAAAAGTTATTTGACAATGGCTTTGTATGCCATGACTGAATCTGTTGAAGATGCCTTCACTGCCCTGAAGACAATGTAAGAGGTGTGAAAGAGTAGCACATAGTTCCCATTTAACCGCAGTCAAATGTCAAAGGTGTTATCATGAATTTGATTTCTACTGAAATACGTGTACCGCATAACAAAAGAAAAGAGTTGCCTCTTTTTTTGTCTGTAAACAAGATTGGTTTACAATTTTGTTACAATGTCAGATGGTCTGTCAAATATGCTGTTATTAATGAATTATATACATTTTGAAAGTGGTCATATTTGTTTAAAAACATCCCAGTTTCTTGATTGATTTGTATCCCATTTACAAAAAGAGATTTGATTTTGTTTATCACCTGCAACTCAACCCAGTTGTGAGAAAACGGAATCACAGTTCAGATTGAACTGCCATTTCAGCTAAACCAAAGTTTTTTTTACCTAGCCCTTAATCACAATGGGCTTCACAAGTGAAAAACTCACATAGAACGTCACAAAGCTCCCAGAAGGCCAAGGAAAAACTCAAAAGCCCATCCTGGGGGATGTATAAAAACCTTGAGAATCGACTACAAATGGGAGGAGACTACCTTCCAGGCTCCGCAGGCTGCGTGTCCATTGGGGATGGCAATCTTTTACCGTCTCACGATTTGATTCCGACTTTGGGGTCTCAGATTTGATTCAGAATCCATTTTCAGTTTTTGGTTCAAAATCTGCTTCAATGTTTAGATGAGCAAATCATCATACGACGTCAGTCTGCTTTGCAAGACAGAACAAAAGAGACAAAGAGGTTTTTGTTTTTTGTTTTTTTTACATTAAGTTTTGTTACATGTCTATTTGAAACTTGCTATTAATTATATTCAATTGCATGGGTTTTATGGTATAAAATAAGATGAAACAAACATTTTAAAAAACACAACAGGATACATTGTTATTTTACAGGACACTGCAGGACCAAAATATATGGATTTTTTTTTTTTTGCCTAAATGAAAAATATTAATATATATTAATATGACAAACAAGATAGGAAAATAAACTTTTTCAAGTGAGAAGCTAAATTGTGAGTATGAGCAAAGCATGAACCCTCTGCCAGTTTGTTCATCTCTACGTATACCAGGAGCATTATCACTCACAGTTGTAACAATTTTTAGTACAATATAGACAGCGTTTTCATTATTGTATTTATGTACATGTATTCGAGTGATATTGTGTTTGTGAATTAATTTGGAGTTGGCATACATTGTTTTATATTTTATCTTCTGTTTGATTTGATTTTGTTGACATGCTGAAGTTGATTACAGACCATTTGTTTCCTGTTCTGTATGAATATTTGCTACTTATTAGCTCATTTAATTCACATGCGCGTGAGAGATAGCGAGGAGGGAAAGTGGAAGAAGACATGACTGAACGCCATTGCTATCGCCGTTGATTTATTTAGGTTGAAGGCAGCAAAAATAGTTCTAATGGATTCAACGTGATTGGAACCCGCGATAGGGAAAAGGCAATTTTAAATCTTACATACATGTTTTTGATGAGCATATATATGCTTGTATACAATTAGAAATGCATATGTGTTTTAAAAAAAGACATGTACCATGTAAAAGAACCCCATCTAAAATACCAAATTTGCATTTACACTGCCTGTCCTGCACAGTGTAAGATCAAGTCCGCTTTTTGCAGCCAAATCAGCAGCTTTTTTTTTTTTTTTTAATACACCAAGCACAGTGGATGCCATTATGAGTGGGTGCCAATATGTGGTCAATCTGTGTCAAAGAAATGACATGTGCTATGGATTGTAAAAGGATGGGTGAAAGGTTCCCTTGTTTTCCTTATTAAAAAATACATTAAAAATGCCAGACACATTTAGGATGTTGGCTGGCTTTACACCTTCAGTCAATAGGCTGACATTTGAATTTTTCAGCACCCAAACCTGTAAGCACCTTTACTGGCTGAAATTCACCTTTGATTTGCATTTTGTAATTAATCTGAGTCAACCTTTTGTTAAATGCGGCCTTGTTGGTCATTAATTTGTTCATTAACCTGAGAAGAGATAGTTGAACTGAGAATGTCGTAAAGTAGCAGAGGATTTTTTTTTTCTGCTCATTTTGGACAAAACGAGAAAAAAATTTGGATCACAAAACAATACTCACATGAGCAATATTTTCAATCTTTTTTCGGGGTTTCATCATTTTTGTCAATTTGGTCTGTTTCATGCTTTTTATTTGTTCATTTTCATGACATGATATGCTATTTATTACTGTATGTCAAATTCAAGTTATTTCTGCGAGCACTTTGGGTTTGCACTTCATCAAGAGAAGAATACCAACAATTTAGTAAACACTGAGTATTACACAGACTGTGCTTGTTGCTTGAAAATTAGGCGATATATTCTGCGTTAAATTGGACTGCTTGTGGAAGCGCTTTTGTCTTTTTACGCTCTTTTGTCTTTTACCTCTCTAAAGAAGCTCTCCAACCATTTTTCTTAGATCATTTTGGATTGCTTACAGGCCTACGTTTTGTTTCTCTACCGTTTCGGAATCAGATGACCATTTGGACGTGTGCAGAGGCAAAGAGGGGTGCAACTATTTTCAAAATACAACTTTTTTAAAGACTGATGGCAAATAAAATGATTTTGTTTGTTGAGTGTGGTACTGATCCCAGCTGTGCCTTTTGTAGATGATGTGGCATTGCTGGCTTTTTCAAGAATCTTGTTCACTATGGCGCGAGAAATAGGCGGCTCGGTGCATCGTCTGCTGTGATGCGGACTCTCGAAGGGTCGGTTTTAGTAAAGAAGGAGCTCAGCTGAAAATCAAAGCTCTCCATTTACCGGTTGATCTAAACTCCTACCCTCACCTGTGGTTATGAGCTGCGGGTCATGACCGAAAGAAAGAGATCCCGATACATGTCCCATTCTGTCTGGGTCTTTTCTGTTATGGGTTTATTTTGTGGAGTTTTAGTTCATTTTGGGTTTGGGTTCATGTTATGTTCCTCACGTCTGTGTTTTTAGTGTGATTGGTACCACCTGTGGCCCATGTGTTTCAGTCTCCGTGTCGCGTCTAATCAGCTTCCCCCCTTCTCGTTCTGTCCAGCTGTTTCGTGTTGCATAATTATTGTCCTGTTTATTTAAGTCCCAGTTTAGTTACAGTTAGTTGTCAAGTCATTGTCAAACATCGTTGTTTTGTAGTCATATGTGGCTCCGTGTTCTAGTCCCGAGATTTCCATGCTTCCCTGTCACTGTTTTTGGTTTTTATTTTTACTTCTGTTGTTACTTTGGGATCCTGCGCTGTTCGCGTTCCTTCCCGCCTCTGCGTGTAATAAACCTTGCTTTTCGCACATCTCATCCCCGGTCCCCTGTACTTTGGGTCCACCTTTCCCATACCCCCACCATCATGTCGCATAAAGATGACACAACAGCAGAAATGTGATTCCTCGGCAGGCTCTCCGAGCTTTCCCTTAAACATACTGTATGGTAAGTAGCTCGGTCATCAAGGAGGGACTCGGAGTAGAGCCACTGCTCCTCTGCATATGCGTTGAGAGGAGCCAGCTGAGGTGGCCCAGGCATCGGCTGGATGCCTCCCTGATGAGGTTTTCCGGGCATTTCCCACCGGTGGGAGGCCCTGAGGACAACCCAATATGCACTTGAGATACTATGTCTCTCGGTTGGTCTGGGGAATCCTCCCTAGCACCTGAAGTGGCTGGGGAGGTTGGATGGATGGATAGATGGATGGATGGATGGATGGATGGATGGATGGATGGATGGATGGATGGATGGATGGATGGATGGATGGATGGATGGATGGATGGATGGATGGATGGATGGATGGATGGCAGTTTCTGTAGCAAAGACAAGTTGTGTCTTAATGAGTGGCGTATTGGTCAAGAGAATTTGGCTCGCAGGCATTCAGTTAGTAGGGGCTGTGTAGCAAGCTAAACGGCATTGACCTCGTCATAGAGCTACGTGCAAATTGTCATCGTCAACATTTTTTTTTCCTCACTTGTATCATCGCTTCCGCCCAAAAATAAATAAATAAAAGCGGGTTCTAAATTACATTTATTGGACACTTGCTTTTGTTGTAATCTTGCTCCTAATGTCATCGTCTCTTGATCCCTTCCATAAAAAAAATAAAAAAAAAAATACTGGGGATTGGTAACTGTTGAATATGAGGCGTTTTCTTTTTTATGAGGAAAAGTGCAGTATGGATGTACTGCCACAAGAATTGTCTTTGTGAAATTTATGTCTTGCTTTTTTTGACTATGAACAAACAACTCGTGTTTGATCTACCGTATGCGATATCCCCAATCATATCATTCCTAATATCGGTCAATTTGGCATGCAAAGTGTAGTTGATTTATTTTCAGTTTAGTTGTACTAATATTTTACTTACCTCAAATTGTGTTTTGTTTTTTCGCTACGTTATCTTTTACCGTAGGATAATGGCATCCATTTTTAAAAACATGGAAATAAAAGCTGAAATACTGGTCTCGTCTCAGTCATCTTCTGAATATCCAGTAAAAATAACAAAACTAGCCTTACAATGCCAGTACTTTTGGAAAGGAATGTAGATGCCTTTTGTAAGCTTTAAATGAAAGGCTTGAATTAATCAGTTATTAAAATGTAGCTTTAACACCGTGACCTTTTACAAGCTTAATTAGTAGAGACAAATGATTCATGTGTGTGCTCGCTGCATTTCTTACCTTCAAAATTTCTGTTTTGTCTCTCTTTCCAGCGTGTCACGTTCACTAATTAATTTTGCCATCGCTTTAACATTCAATTAACAAATGTCACTGTTGTCTTATTTTGGGTTTCATTTGTACATTAAAACGTCACTTTTGTTTTACTTACCCCTAGCAAAGCATTGCCTTGTCACCAATGACCTTGTACCATGTTATTTATTCAAGTAGACGTCTCAGTATTTGTATGACTCTTCTTTATTTAGACATGATCCAGTATTTACACAGCTATGTGTGTGCTGTGGCTGCTTTCTAAGACCCTGATACACACACGACCTGCATGGAGTCACTCCTTGCTCATCGTCTTGTATGACATATATTATTGGCTTTTAATCAAGCTTCTAAGCGTGAAGGACGAATTCTGTGCTTTGGTTGTGTCGAGCCTCAATGTTATGCTCTCGTAATCAGCACAAAAAGTGGGTCTTGTGTGTGGTGGACGTTTCTTTGTTGAAGCAGTGCTTTGTGCTAAAACGTTTCAGACCATTGCAGAGTCTATTTATATGGGGCCACATTTGTAAGGAACATGCATTTATAGAAAAAAGAGCCAGAGCAGGTATGTAAGTTGCGCTTTTGAACAATTTGCCAAACCTTACATCATGGCATGTCATCAATCTCTATCCTCTAGAATTATGATTCTCTTGCAGCATCTTTTGGGATTAGGTACTAGAACTATAAAAATTACCTTGTCTTTTTTTTTTTTTTTTTTTTTTTAATCAGCAAAAGCACGTTGTTGTTTTGTTGGAGTGACTCCAAAGATCATCTTCAAGCTGAGGACCTAGTTCTACAAACGAGGTATTTTGGAGTTGCTGTTAAATGGCTATCCTGAAAAGGCGACTCCCTAAAAGAAGCCCCTGTCAGCACTTTGGTACATTAATGATTTTCTCTTCAGATATAAAGTTGGGGTTTGGGTCAGGTTCAGGCAAACTAGAACATTTAATAAACAACAAACCAGAAGGAAGACAAATAACTTTTTCTCGCAAGGAGAGCGAACACAGATCTGTACCTTCTCAGATCTTTTACCGGTTTGCTTGCATTCCCTGTCCGCTCGTTTATTCACTCGGGTTGGCCCTTGGCACAAAAGCCATTGCCACCCTAAAGGGTCGGGGTAGAGATCTGGCAACATTGTAAACAGTTTATGATAGTGGGGAACGCAGTTTACGATTCCATGCTGCTATCTTCTTCCTCAGGAACATCAAGAGCGACACTGTACAGGAAACATTCATCCATACTAATCTACCAATATACTTATTGCAGAAAGAAATTATGGGATAACCTATATACAATTATTCTAACAGTTTGCATGAAAATATGAGTGTTTGCGCTAAGCCAAAACAACCTGGAACTGACTGTTGATATGAAGACACGGCTCCCACTCTGGAAAAGTGATTGGTGTTCTCAGTCGTAGAGAAGTGGGATGTCAACGTGAGATTCTGCAACCAGTGGCAAGCCCATGTTGTCTGGGACTGAAGTCCATTTTCCGAGAGGGCAAGATGGGCTTTATTAGCGACTACCACCAGAATTTAAGAGTGAAGAGGGTGCGACATTCTGCCATCAGTCCTGATCTTAACCTCATTGAATACTTCTGGGATCAGATTGGACATACTTAAAGCGCTTGCATCTCAACCTCATCAGATGTCATCCAACAACAACCTCCAAGCCCTTCCGAAATAGAATGTGAGTGCCTCATAAAATGTAAGAAGGTTTTTGTTCATTTTTGTCTGTCCATTTTCAACAAGCTGGAGTGGTGTATAAACATGTCGTACATCATTGAAATATAATGATTGTTCCACCTAATTACTCCACAGTAGCATTTGGTGCCAAAAGTACAGTCGGAGTGTTCGTTTGAAATATCTGGTGGCTTTGACTTAACTTATCTGGAAAATAACTTCAGCTACTAAATGCTGTCTTATGATTACCATCCCCCATTGTTCCTGAATTTAGTTTTATCTTATATGTTAGGTATAGATGACCATTTTGTTTCTTGCTAGGAAACGTTTCAGGTGGTCATATACTGTACCACTATTGTCTTCTGATCAAATTAGAGTGGGAATAGCTAGCTGTTACTAGGTGCTGTCAAATATTAGAGCCAAGTTAGTGGTGACAAGCTAACTGATTAAAAAAAGCTTGACCAAAAATGGTTATGCTTCACTTTTTGTGAATGTGGTAATAAAATGGCCATCAAATGTGCAAAACGACCTAATTCATCTTTCCTGGCTAGGATATTGGCACCCCGAAATATTGACCCTAGAATTGCCCCTGGAAGCTACTGGCTAGTCTTATCAATTTAATCTACACACCCAGTTATAATCAAGTGACATTGTGCGAAATGATCTGTGAGTATGATGGTATTTTAAATGTGTCACAGTTAAATGTATGCATACAAATAATTAAATATTTGTTCAATGCCTTATGATATATGACTTTTTTGGCAGCAGCTGTTTTAACCAGGAAGCAAAGCGTCTCGTTGACTGAAACCGCATCTCTCAAAGTGTGGCTGTCGTGCCCCCTTGGTGACATTGGTCTCAAGCCAGCCAGCCACAAAACAATAACAAAGAAAAAAAACGTATGTAACCTTGGGGTATGTAAACTTACGTCAAGGAAGTCAAAAGCACACTTCTCATCGAGAAATGTAAAAAGTAGGTTGCAAAAGAAAAATGCCCCATCAAGTAGCAGTCTTTTGTACAGCATGAATGTGCTATGTATATAAGTATAGCCATTGCAGATGGCTCATTTCTGTAGAATGAAGCTAAATGCGCGAAATGCGCTAGTTTTTTTTACGTTAAATACACTCTTGTAATGTTTCCTTTGTCCTTCCAGTTTTACAACTTCAACATGTTCTACTGCTGTAAAAATACAAAAAATAGAAAAAACTAATAACAGAATATTAAAAACTTATCTGTGGGTTTATAATGCATCGCCGCCTACGGATCAAAGGTCACAGGCATTCAATGTTGAGTTTTGACCATGCCAATTACAGTATATGCAGTGAGTTCTCCATATTCTCTGAAGGTTTTTGTGGTATTATGGATTGTAGATGATGTAAATTCCATGCAATTGCACATTGAAGCACTTGAAGCACAGAATGACTGTGACGTCAAATAAATTTTAAGTGTGTTTGTCACACAGTTACTGGGGTTTTCAGATCAGAGGCCGGTAAAAAAAAAAAAATCAAAAGAGAGACTGAGAACAAAAAAATGTTGTTTTTCCTCCCAAGTTTTTAAAGTTTGGCATTTCAGCCAGAAACATGAAGTCAAATCAGTATTTGGAGGGCCACTTAAAATTATGCTGCGAGCCGGATCTGGCCCATGGGCCTTGAGTTTGACACCTGTGGGTTAGCTTATTTGCTAAGAAAAAAAAACAAAAATACAGTTGATCAGTTGATACATTACACATTAGATATAGGTTGAAAAACAATTGATTATGATGTTTAAATCGTCCCAATTAGTTCGCGATTGGGTTTGTACCATATGTTTGCAGATATGAGATGAGAACTGTTCTTGATAAAGTTCAAGTCTGATTTAAGTCTCAAATGGCGCACGGTGCGCTTCCTACTCACAGGTGGTTTTACGGTCTTCAGCGCGTGATTTAAGTCAACTAAATGCGTGCGCTTGCGCGTTTATGTGACAACTCCATCTGCCACGCGTAATTTCCCTCAACAGATGATCTATTGGTGTGCTTCGAGTGACCTATTGGGCTAAACGTGTCACGATGAGAATGTGGATGCGCCACACAGATCTCATCTGGCGATATTGAGCGCGCATTGTTTGAAGATGCGTCTTCATTTGGCTCATATTCCCTAATTCCCAGCGATCCCCATTGAATAGGACGGTGACCTTTTCCACCCCTCCCTCCTTACCGCGCGTCAGTCCGACTTGATTAGCACGTCGGGCGGGACAATGAGTAGGTGTGTCCCGCGTCCTGCCATTAGCCACATCCCTTTGTCAATGCCCTGTAATTAAAATGTCACCGTTTAATTTTCGAGCAATCGCTTCGCTCTCGGCGGAATCTTTGCTTCAATAAAAAAAAGTGCAATCGAAATGCTCTTTTCACTAGAAACAAAAAAGAGGCTGAGTAGAGAGGGATCAATAGGCCCTTTAGTCCAAGAGGAGGATTGATTGCTCTCTAAAATTGAATTTATAGGCTCATGGTTTTATAGGGTGCTGATCCAACTGTTAATTATAAAACATTTGGCATCAGTTTCTAATACACTTATTAAAACTGCCCCATATGTTTCTTTTTTTTTTTAATCTATATTGAGTCCACGTCATCAGCTCCATTGCACGTTCCACTGACCAGAAACGATGTGCAATGTGATATCTGCTCTCAAAATAACGGAGGTCGACAAGTTGTATCTTGAGAAGCCGAGGCTCGTTGATCACAAAGAAATCTAATACTCGTGCTGATGTCGCCGTGTTTAGAATTTATAAAAGACATTACATGAAAAAAAAGTAATCAAACGCAAGCAATCCGTGTTCAATTCAAATGTGCAAAGTGAGATGCATGCAGGCTAGCCACTTAATTAAGATGGATAATTATAATCGGGTTCTTCTTCAAATTCCCAAGAGAAAATGATATAGGGGTTGTCTACAGGTGAGTAAAACTGCATACTCCCTCACCTGCATGGTTGTTCCTGCCTTTCGTCGTTGAATGCACGCATGAATATTTCACCTTACAGGTTTGTTAGAACAATCGGACGCCTGTCTGCGAGGCCCCGCTCATTTGTATCCGACAGAAATAATAAGGAGCTCGCCGAAACTGCTGCTTAAATGACTCATTAAAATCTCCTGTCCGCACGCGGCGATGCGGCCGCGTCAGCTCACGTTTCCTGCAGGATGAGCTGCCGCAACGGCTGCACTGAGCCGGGCCATCTAAATAATTAAAAGACGAGGAATAATTACAGTGTAAAATTGTAATTATTGGTGGGGGCGGCAGGGAAGCCTCTTGATGGTGAAAGACGAGAGCAAGGATCAGGTTTTAGCATCAATATTAAACGATGAGGACGCAGCGTCATTCGCTTATTGCGTCAACACTTAAATGTTTCACCCTATCTACTCCTATAGTATTCATCCGTGAAGCACGTGACTCCACTTTTTTGTCCCTATACGGGAAGTCAATTGTCTCCTTTTGGGTACAAATGTAATGTTTTGTTAACTTCATGCCCTTATGTGCACTTTTATCCTCCCCCATAGACCACAACGCCTCAAGGCTGCGTGGCCTGCAGTCTCTGCAGCTGCTGTGTTTAGCAACCCCCCCCCCCCCCCCCCCCCCACACACACACACACACACACACAAAAAGGAATATATTTTGGCACTTGACCTCCATTTGCAACACAGGATTACATTTTCTTTTCGGCCTGTTCTTTTTTCCTGTTTTGCATATATATATATATATATATATATATATATATATATATATATATATATATATATATATATATATATATATATATATATATATATATATATATAAATCTAATCGCTTGACTATGCGCACCTGCTGCAGGTATATCCACAATGTTTACACTATCCCGCATTATTCTCTTTTCCCTCGCTCGGACTATTCATAGATATTAAAACATTTTTTAAACGTCATCTCTTCGCCCCACCCTCCCTCCGCCACATTTGCCTTCAACATACCGAGGCCTCACATTGATTTGCGTAGCCGTGGAAGCCAAGCAGATGGTGGTGTAACTTGATAAATGAGGCGGGCCAATTGTCTTTCCTGATGCACCCCTCAGCTCGCTCAGTCTTTCTCTTCGGTGAAAACACTGGCTGTAGACCATAAAGTGGCACTACTCTGCATGGCTCTTGGCCAATGTGTGTGCGAGGAGGGGCATTTCTGTTTTTCAAGGATGTCCTACAATACCTGCGGTGTAAACAGACACAATTAAGCCTCCTATTGCAAAGTGTTTACTTATCTATATTGTATCCATCAAAACAAACTTAAAAAAAACACAATTGCCGGGGTGGCTAAAGCTTAAGTTAAAGTATAATAACTTTAAGATATGAACCATTAACATTCATATTGCACCAAAACAGGCTGATTGCTTACAAAAAGTGTTCATCACTTCTTGTTGTGCGAGACAATTCTGCAAATTATCTGTCGAAAATGCGAGAAAGCTCATTTTCACATTAGCAGCACTTTAAATATTTTATTGAACTAATTAAAAGTTTTTTGAAGGTTGTTGCCTCGAAATTTTGAGTTCACGTGAAGTCTTTTGTTTTTTTTTTTGTTTTCTTCTGTTATCTTTTTAACAGCGGAGGCAATTTCCAAGCACATTTTGCGTGGTGTATGAGCCAGAGTGTTTCAGGGCCAAATGTGTTTGGCAAAGACATTATTTTTTTAAGTTTAACTAGCTATATATTCTGTTATTAACTTATATTTAACTGCATATAGGTTTGAATTTTTAAAACATTTTAAATAATCATATTGCAGTACGTAAGGGCCTGGACCTGAAATACAGCTATTCTAAACCTAATCTCAACACAGGATGATTTGAAAAGTTCCACTTTTTATTTCATCAACACCGAATTGGTCAATGGGGATATGCACAATAAAACTGAATGACTTTCATTTTTCAGCGCGGTCACGAAGAAGTTTTGCTTCCATTTGCTCACTGTTGTGAATGTATGATGGTGCTGCATCACTAAAGGTCCTAACATGCGTATTCCGTCAAAAGCCCCCTCAAAAGAAATGTTAGGAAAGAAAAAGTGAGTCTTTGCCGTACGATAAAACAGGGTCGCTCGTCGCGACTGAAAGAAAGAAGAGGAGCCTTGTTTTGAGAGTGAGGGGAGGTGAGCGAGCAAGAGAGAGAGGGAGTTGGAGAGAGGTGCCATGTGTTCGCTGTCTCCCCGCCATTCACCTCCCTGCTGGCCAACAGGATGGAGGCACCTTGTTTGCTGCAGCATGTGTGCACATAAAGTCAAATAACGCACCCCGTACCTTATGTACAATACTGTACATATATGCTCTTTTTGTTTGCATTTACTTTTTGTTCATCCATCGTTATATTTTACGGCCATTTTGCGGGCGTCGTTTGGAGGAGTATAGGTAAGAATTGTATTGTTGCTTATCTGCAGGCGATTATTAGTTTTTTATATATAATTGCATGCTTAATGATAATTTTTGAGTGTGTTTTCCCATTTTTGTGGCGCAATGAGAGCCGTGTGTTTTTTTCCAAGAGCCCTAAAGGCCCGCGTAAAAGCGCGCAAAAGTGTAAATGTGTGGACTATTGGTATAGGTGGACCTGCTTCCTGCCAGTTTAAGGTTAATCCGCTTGCTGATGCTTTAATTATATATAGGGCTGGTCTTTTATTAACAATGGGAAGACGCACGGTTGGATCTGTGTAATTACCAGCAAAGGAGCTTACACTTGTTCTTTTCCTCCCACTAAGCGCATTGGTGCAGCTCAGGATGCATTTTCCTGCTGTCCTTATCTGCCTCCGAAGGTCTTATGTGGCTCTTTAAGTAGTTGCCTCATAAGTGCTGAGCCGATTTGAAGATAAGGAGGAGCAGCACATCCACGCCTCAGCACAGGAGGGACGTGACATATCTTGCAGGAGGAATTAAGAGCAATGTATACGTTGACTTTATAATGTATAGCGATTCAACACAAGGCTTGCGTTGCCATAATTTCTCTTGATTTGACTCGCCATTGTATTTGTACGCTGTTTTGTGTGTAGCATCACTCTAGTTTTCTATGTGAATGACAGGCTTCCAGGGATGGAGTGTATACCCGGACAGCTTCGAGAGGCCGGAAGAGACGTCAGCTCCAGCCCGAGCCCCAAACGGGACGCTCCGGGCCTCTCCGGCCCCCTCAAACCCAATCAAGTGAGCGAGACCTCCCTGTACGGGGTGCCCATCGTCTCCCTCGTTATAGACGGGAGGGAAAGACTGTGCCTGGCGCAGATCTCCAACACCTTGCTGAAGAACTACAGCTACAACGAGATCCACAACCGCAGGGTGGCACTGGGGATCACGTGCGTGCAGTGCACCCCAGTCCAGCTGGAGCTCCTGCGACGCGCCGGCGCCATGCCCATCTCTTCCAGACGCTGCGGCATGATCACGAAGCGGGAGGCCGAGAGGCTCTGCAAGTCCTTCCTGGGGGCGCACAGTCCCCCGAAGCTGCCCGAGAACTTCGCGTTCGACGTGTCCCACGAGTGCGCCTGGGGCTGTCGGGGCAGCTTCATCCCGGCCCGGTACAATAGCTCGCGGGCCAAGTGCATCAAGTGCACCTTTTGCAACATGTATTTCTCCCCGAATAAATTCATTTTCCACTCGCATCGCACCCCGGAGTCCAAATACCTGCAGCCGGACGCGGCCAACTTCAACTCGTGGCGGCGCCACCTTAAGCTGACGGACAAGAAACCCTCGGATGATATCAACCACGCGTGGGAGGACGTCAAGGCCATGTTCAACGGAGGCAGCAGAAAGAGGACGCTTCCCATGGGCAGCTCGAGGGAGCAGTCGCCCATGAAAGCGCAAGCATCCTCCACCCTCGGCCGCAGCGCTTCTCCGGAAGCCCCGCGCAAAAGTTTACGTTGCGATGACGATCAGGGGAGTAATAACATCGCTTTGGCGAGCGGTGCGAGGAGCTACCCACTCATCCCGGTTCCCAGTAAAAACTTTGGCATGCTTCAAAAAATCCCCCCGCCCTTGTTCCCGCACCACCCCTATGGTTTCGCCAGCTACGGCCTGTGTCCCAAAAAAAGTGACGGCGTGCCAGATGTGACGAAAAGCAACGTCCCTGGCGTGTTTTGGCCTGCTACCAAGGACGCAATTTACCCCGCGTTCCCCGTCTTCTGGCCCTCGGCGAGCAGCCTTCCGATGACGCCCTACGCGGCCAAACCTCCGGAGCTGCCAGCGCTCCGCCAGGCCGACCTCGACTCAGCAAACCAAAGCAAAAGACGTCCGAGCACCCCCAAAGACTCCCACCAGCACCACCAGCATCAACAGGATGCGGGAGAGCGATGTGCCAGTTCATCCGGCAACTGCAGGAACGACGATGACCGGTCCGGGGACGAGACGACGTCACACCGGAAAATCAGTTACATCTCTGCCTTCAGACCTGTGGTCAAAGACGCGGAGACCATCGCCAAGCTGTATGGAACCCGGTCCGGCTACCTCTCCCCAGACTTTGTCAGCGAGACGTCCAGCTATAGATCCATGTCCCCGGACAGAGACATCGTGGAAGACGACGACGACGACGACCCCGACGTAGATGTGGAGTCCAACAGGGGAACTGAGGATGAAGAGCCCCTCCGCATCTCGCCGAGGGGGGACCGCCGCGAGTCTCCCACGCCAGAGGCGCTTGATGATAGCCAGGAAAAGCCGACACTTTGCCGCCCCCCTGCATCATCGCCCGAGGACTCCGCGCACACTGCAGGCTCCTCAGATGAGGGCCGGCTCACTCGGGATGGATCACCGTTTCAAAACGTAAGATGCCATTTGAAAATCAAACCTTACGTTAATTCAAACCCCCGAAGCGGCTACTCAAAATAAAATTAAAAAGCGCCATTTTCGTGAATGTGGGCCTTCGTTAAAAATAAGTGGCTTATAAATGCATGTAAAAAGAACATCAATTAAAAAAAATGAACCGGGCTTATATTGCGTGTCACCCCATAATGGTCGTCTATTTGATTGCACCGATAAGTGATGGGGTTCCTCGTTGATTCGCGGGCTGCCTATCAATTTGCAGAATCAAGGCCTTCCTTGTCTCAAGTTGAAATCGCAATATATTTTAAGTGCGCGTGACCATCATTTTCCAGGTATACGAGCATGAAAAGGATGGCCAAGTGCAAGTGGACCAGACGTTCGAGTCGCCGGACAGATCAAACGGTGATTATTTGTGTCATTTAGAACTTGCTTGTGTGTGCATATGTGATGCTTTTCCACCCCCGTTTCCAACCCAGATCTATTAATAGCCTACGTTTGTGGATTTTTTTTTCATTCTTTCAGATGCGCACCACGATCAACCGAACATATTTAATCAGGAACAAAAGAACAGTCAAGGTAATTTGTGTATACACAAATGTGCCATATAAATGTTTGCAAACTACAATATATTTTAAGCCCATATAAATGTTTGCAAACTACAATATAATTTAAGACCTTTTTTTATTTGCATGCGCAATTTGCTATTTTAATATTTGGTGTGTTTCGTGTTTTTTTTTTCTAAACAGCTGAAGGAGCTTTGCGCATTGACATCAGCGTGCATGAACGAAATCTGGAGAACATGGCAAAAGGTAGAAAAAAAAATCATTTTTGAAATTGACAGTTTTTGCAATAAAAACAGAAACCTACCACAGGAGTATAATATTAATGCATTTAATTATAAGACAAATATTATATTTGATGCATTTAATTGTCGCAACTTAATTTATCCGTTGCTGACTGCTGATTTATGAATCCTTCCTCACCAAGATAAATGCTCGCATCCTGCTAAATATCATGTGGCACATTACCCCTGCGAATTTGCATCTTATGAGCCTAAACCGTTCCCATAGGTGTTGCTCACTAAATCACATGACATGGTCGTTTGGACTTATTATTGTAAGAGGAAATCGTTTAGAGGCTATTAATATTTTAACGAACGTAGCCATAACCCCGAGGCGTGGCAGCTAATTATTTTTGAACGCTTGGAAAAACCCCGAGACCCAAATATCGTGGCCTCGTGTAGCCTGCGGGCGCTGTGCGACAATTACTCTGGCGCACACACGCGGTCACTGCTACAGGACTCACATGCGCGCGCGCGCACACGCACACAAACACACACGCGCACACGCATGAGACCGGGAGGCGGCTGTTGTTGTCAATGCACCTCATGTCGCGATGCTTTTACATTCATGGGCATTTATTCAATACATATTAATCTAAGGGAGTGATGGGGAAATTGAAGAGAAGATGACCTCATTATGCATGTGTTGGAGCGGTACACCTGCGCATTCTAATGCTCTCCAATCTGCCTTGATTTTGAACTGGCCCATCAGAAATGTATAGGAACTGCGCTATATATTTTGCTTCATCATTAGTCGAGGAGACACGAATGTCATGCATATGTAGTAATTGTTAAATTAATCCAGTGTCAATAAAAATCAAGGAGCGCTAGGCCTACATGCAGGCAAGTGCGTTATTTCATATTATTGTATTCTTTAACATTACAGAGGAGTTGCAGAAGCAGCTTATGGAGCAGATGGAGCTGAGGAAAAAGCTGGAGAGAGAATTTCAACATTTAAAAGGCAGGTTCTGCATGTAGAGTTATGCTCACTTTGTCATCACCATTGTCTTGCTTCTTTGGGGGCTTGCATTATTATTTAAAAACAGGAATGTATCTTAAAGGTCCACAATATTCCTCAGATAATTTTCAGGATCAAATGAAGCGTGAGCTGTCCTACAGAGAGGAAATGGTCCAGCAGCTGCAAATTGTACGAGGTTAGTGTTTCCGCCCTTTATGAGTCAAAATGACATTTTTTTTCAAGAGTGCTTTTTAATTAAACGGAGACAGAGCCATTTTTAAAATGGTAACATACCCTTTCTATAAAAATAAGTAAAAGTGACACTGGCATATGTAAAAATTGGCACTTCGGTTTGCCCAAATTTGGACATTCACACTTTTAATGACTTTTATACACAACCACAAAGGATTGTCATTGAAAGCATTCTAATGCGACTTAACCTATGCGTGACATGCTAAAGTGTATTTAACCAATGAGTTTTCCCCCAAATATGCCATCCATCTATTAATCAATTTTCTAGAGCCGCTCATCATCACAAGGGTCGCAGGCTTGCTGGTGCCTATCTCATCTGACTTCGGGCAGTAGGCGGGGGACACCTTGAACTGGTTGCGAGACAATTGCAGAAATATGTCATTATTCAGGAATTATTATGAAAATGGGTGACTAAATATCAGAAGGTTCACCCAAAAAATTGCGATTTACCAATTTTCCAAACACATTTGAACCTTTGCAAGATGTACAAAAACAAAAACCTTGTCTTTTTCACTGTTCCAATACTTTTGGGGACCTATTGATCTTTCTGACTCCAGTCGTATTTTTTTCTGCTGCATGCGGTTGATAAGTTGAATAGGCATCTCAAACAAAAAGTGAACCTGAAACCGCATTGTTTTGTTTGCCGAGGTTATTTTCTCCTAAATCATACGCTGGAAAATTGAATAGACAACCCATTATGTGCTGCTGTATCGGTTACATGCACTAGACAGCAACTAAAGCTACCCGTTAAAGGATTGGCTTCGTGTTACACTTGTTTAAGTACACAAAGGGGGTCACTGTAAATATCACGAGGCCAAACAGCATGTTTGTACTCAATCCCTTCTTTATTTTTGATTCATTTCATTCTGAGTATAGACACTTGACTTAGACCTAAAGGCTGACGCAAAAAAACCACTTCAAGGTCATTTAATATGGCGGGACCTTTTTTTTTTCTTATCAATAGAGCGACAACAGCTTAAAACCGTGGTTCTCAACCTTTTTTTTCCAATGAACCCTGTGAAATACATTTTCAGCCAAGTACTCCTTAATCAGTGCAAATAATTTGGGGGTTAAAAAGAAAGACTTAAAACATGCCATCAATGTCTGGTTTATTAAACTTCAGAATCTCTCAAAATTAATTTGTATTAGTCCACAAAAAATACTCAACATAAGGTGGCTTCTTTTGGATCATAGAAGAGATCTGTTGTCAAAAAGAATTAACTTGATTCTTAATAAGTAAATGTCCACAAAAAGTATCAACATAAAGCCAGACCTGTTCTCAAAAAGAAATCATTCTAAATAAATATATTTCCACAGAAAAATATTAAATATAAAGCGTCCTCTTTTGGGATTACAGTAGAGATTTGTTCACAAAAAATAATCAACTTAATCATTAATAAATATTTTTCCACAAAAGATAATCAGCATAAAGTCAGACCTGTTCTCAAAAAGAAATAATTATAAATAATTATCTGTCCACAGAAAAATATTTAATACAAAGCTTCCTCTTTTTGCGATTACACTAGTGATTTGTTCACAAAAATAATTCATTAACATAACTATTAAGAAATATTTGTCCACAAAATGTAATTAACATAAAGTGTCGGACCTTTTTTCAAAAATAAACAATTAGAAATAAATATTTGTCCACAGAAAAATAACCTTAACTTTAACCTGTCCTCTTTTATTATCATAATAGAGATGTGTTCACAAAAATTAAAATCCTCAACTTGACTGGTAACGAGAGAGGAGGCACGTGGCAAGTTGGATAGAATCATTCTAGTATGGCGGAGAATCTGTTTTTTTTTTAAATAATGAAATCGAATAACCGACTGAACATAACATTTTATTTATGAACTTATATTTTCCTGAAACAGTTAATACAATTGTTATTTTTATGGGCTTTTTGCATGTTTGTTTTATTTAAAATCTCGACTACCCCCAGAGGTGCCCCAGAGGTACCCGTACCCGCATTTGAGAACCACTGTCTTAAATCAGAGTTGATCAATGTCAATAGCTTAATAAAAAGGACAAGTAAGTCATTTAAATGCGACCGGACATGTTCTCACTAATGGGCCTGTTCCTTCCTAGAAGCTCACGACGCCCTTCATCATTTCTCCTGCAAGATGTTGAGCCCTCGCCAGTGTACGGGAGCCTGCACCTTTAAACCCCCTCTGCTGCCTCCTTAAATTCTCGCTCAAGTTACAACCCCCTTCGTCCTCACACAAACACACACACGCACACACACACACACACACACACACACACACACACACACACACACAATCACAAAGCCAGTCACAAACACAACAATCACCACCGTAGGCACACCGGTGATTCTTGCAATTGAGTGAACACACTGACACTCAGAGAAGGCAGGATTTATTTCGACGCTGTTTTAAAATGAGACTCGACTGATCTGTTACGAACGCTCATGCAGTATTCACCTGCTATTTAACTATTCTGAAAAAGGGAGAGCACTACGTGTATACATTGTATGTGACAATGTGCAATGGCATGTCAAACTGTGATAAGTTAAAACCTTTGTCAGAATTTAGATTTTTGTTGCTTGTTTAAAATTCAGTTACACATTCACCTTCATTTCTCTTTAAGATTATTTGTACCACCGTGTTGTAAAGCACTTTAAATGGGCAACATCGCTGCTTTTGTCGTCCTTTCTATACCAAATGGTCATATGGAAAAAAAAAACAACAACAAAAAAAACAGATGTTTATGTTGAAAAGGAAGCTCTTCAAGAGTGGCTGAGATCATAATGTATGTCTGAGGTCATGCAATAAAAAAAAATTCTCTCAGTGTCCCCATGTCTTCATCCGCGTTCTGCACATTGAGTAGTCTTATTCTGACACCTACCGGAGCCATGGAGAACATGATCCCATTGCCTCTTAGTATATTTGACTTCAACATGATCTCCTTCATTAGGCACCGGCATCAGCAATCAGTCAACTTAAAATGTTTGACATGGTGTCAAGGGAGCAAGGCTGATCTAATAGTGACATCTAATTCTTCTGAGGGGAGTCCTAATAGATATCGATTGTGCTGCTGCGAGTCCCTGGATGCTTCATACGGAGACATAATGTCACTTCACTGACACACAATGAATGTTAATTTTCTGTGATTCTGACTGCTTTAGCAACACCCTTTCTTTATGCATTCCAAAGGTCATGAACTTGCGAACTGGTCGCTTCATTTCATTTATATTTGAAATTTTCATCACAAATCTGCTTAAGGTTATTTGGTGGTAATCTGAATACCATTTAGTGACTACTTCATAATCATAAGACTTTGAAAGAATTCATCAGTGAAATATGATAGTATTCTGCCATCCAGCGATGACAAAGAGGAACGAAAGCGTGATGTCTTGAACACTATAAATCAAGTCAAGGTGACAGAGTGTGCACTTTTTGCAGTCTAAAAGTGTGTATGCCCGTGTATCCCTGCGAACTTTGGGTGAGAACTTGAATACATCTTTTAATGGTTGCCAGCCCACAGTACATGTTATATATTTATACTATACTAAAGTGTGTCCACTCCATAATTTCATGCCTCTATATCTTAACCCAGAATGCAGTACTGTACATCTATGGAGGCTGTGTCCACTCATCTCCATCGATGAATGGTGCCATGGTGGATCAGGTGTTCTGCAAGCGGCCTGACATAACTGCTTATGACCTATATAGAGCCAAGTATATGCATTCCCATATCCTGTAGCCTTACAATAATATGCAAATGTACACTTGTAACTAGTTTAAAATGATGAGTGTTTTTGATGGTGTTTCATATTTTCATGAGCAGCACAGTGGTTTAGTGGTTAGGATGTCTTTCTCGTAGTTGGGGTTAATTCTGTTCTTCTCAATTGTTTTTTTCAATTCCTCCCACCTTGGAATGGGAAAACATTGTACCCCACACACACTCAGAGCTCACAAATCAGTGATTATAATAATTATATTCACAAATGAAATAAGTATACCTAAAATTGTATCCTTTTTAGCATTAACAAAAGAAAAAAATAAACAAATCATCCATCCATTTTCTGAGCCACTTATCCTCACAAAAATTGCAGGCTTGTTGGTGCCTATCCCAGCTGGCGAGGTAATCCCTTAAACTGGTTCCCAGCCAATTGCAGGACACACAGAGACAAACAACCATTCATGCACCCAATCAGACCTAAGGACAATTTAGTATGTTCCATACACCTGCCATGCGTATTTTTGGAGTGTTCCATGAAGCTGTAGTGCCCGAAGACAACCCACGCCAGCGTGGGGAGAACATGCAAATTCCACACAGGAAGGCCGACGAGGCGGACGAGCTAACCACTGCACCACAAATCAACTTTCAACAACTGTTAACTTGACTTTTTACATGGTTTATACAGTTTACAGGTTAGCCTGAGACTGAAAAACAAACAAAAAAAATCAAAGTGCATCAAAGTTCATGAAATAAAACATATATATCCAACTTTACCGTTGGATGAAAAAAAAAAAAAAAAAAAAAAATATATATATATATATATATATATATATATATATATATATATATATATATATATATATATATATAATATATATAAATATATATAATATATAAAATTACAGAAGCACCGATACATTAAACATTCTCATCTGAAGAAAAAGGTGTAGAACATTGTGCTGATTGTTGCCTAAATTATTTCTAACTTCCACACAGACGTTGTGCACCACCACTGCACCACCTGGTGCCATGGGTGCGCAAAGAAGGAGTGGGTTTTGTACTATATTGCCCAAAGTCAGTTTAGATAGGCACCAACTAATCCATAACCCGAATCCGGAATGAGGAGATGTTTTTTTTTGTTTGTTTGTTTTTTAACATGTATGACAGTTACGAGGTGTGATGCGTGAACGAGGTATGTTAAGGGTGGTTTTATGGTTCACAAATCTCTCTGTTGAAAATGTCATTATATACTGAATCATAATGCTGCTACTGATGAAGGAATGATTGAATGAATGAATAAATAAACAAAACAAATGAATAAATAAATAATTAAAAAAAATAATCAGTCCTGCGTGCCAATGTGAATTAGGTTTCATTACAAATTTTACACGTGCGTGGGTTAATGTTATGAACTGACAATTTAACTCCATATAATTTGATTTCTGTTTTTGCCCACATTTTATATTGTTTGTTAAAAAAAGCTTTGATTTGTAATGATCCAATGTTGCTTTCACTTTTCAGTTTTTTAGTGAGACACTTAATGCATTTGTACTGCCGATATTAAAACCATATTCAGTCTCAGCTCTACGTTAACCACCAGCGACATTGTTTGACCGTTTTTGTTAAGATTATTCATGAACCTGTATAAACACGTCCCATCTCTGACCATTAACAATACGACAGACGGCTGACTCACATAGAATAACTGTATGACTTGTTCCACTACACGACAGAAAAAAATCGTGGTTGAATGGTAGAGTGACAATAGCTTATGGCCCAAAAGCAAAACTAACTTTTATTCTAAAAGTATGTACCATTACAAGTTTAGACATGACAAATAATAACAAATAGAATGGAAAGAGATAAATGAAGACAGTATGTTTCCTGATTGCTCTCTTTCTAATGTGCCACATTTGACATACTTTAGTGTCCTCTAGTGGCAAAAAGGGGGAACTTATTACTGTAATTGAAAACCTGTCATGAAAAGCAAACGCTATGGTAATTATGGACAATGTAGTAATCAATTAATTTGAATTAATGCATAGCTGTGGTTTTCTAATCTTGTATGTCGAACAACAAAAATAATGTTATAGTAAAACTGAGCAATCTACACTGAAATCTTGTGATTATGATTATGATTGAAAGGTATCAATGTCATCTTCTGAATAAATGAATGTATCGGGCAAATGGGGAAAAATGGGGAAAAAATCTTCGGATGCTAATCGTGAAACAAAGAAAGCATAAAAATAGTGTAGAACGTAGCATTAGTCTTTTATTTGCAGAAAACGGGGTAGGATTAGGTCTTTTTACTTCAACCTACTCCTTTTGATTATCAACTGTGAGCTTGTTTTTGTATTTGTTTAATTCTATTAATATGAGCTCATTTCGTAATGACTTCGACTGAAACAAAAATGTACAGTACACCTGCTTTTTGTCAAATTGTGGTGTAACCAGGAACGAGGTGCGCGCTCTCGAACCGCGAAGCGCGTGCCTGTGGCCGGGTTTCCTCAGGACGCCTGCGCAGAGGAATACAAGATGGCGGAGAGTGCGGAACTGAAGGTAAGGCGCAGCCTGAAATCGGGATCGTTTTTCGCGCTTGCCGAGTGTTCACTTGTCAAGTCACTCGCGGCTCTGTCGGTTTAAGTGTCCGTGTGCTGGGATTTGCTCAGAGGTGACGCTCACGGTGCAAACAGTCAAGCAACTTTGCGTGCACGGGCGAGCGTGTTTATGTTGATATGGAGACTCGCGGGTTTGGCTCAACTGGACAGACCCTTTCCACCCCCCGATTGAGCGGCTGCTGAATGGGCGTGCACCGTTGTTTTGCTTTCGAACGTCGCCTTTTTAAGATCATGTCACTGGGGTTCGAATGTGCTTTTTGGAAGCAGTCTCGCGGATGGCGATTTGTCTCGCCGACTGACTGTCAAACCGGGCTCCAACATGACAGCCGCCCGTGTGCGTGCGTGCGCGCGCGCTATCCAGCTTGGAAAATCCTCTTACATTCGCTGCTTATTGCACGTTTGTTTACACGGCGCAAACGATGAGTTCAAGCTGTTGAAGTGGAGCTTTAGTACCTGGCCCTTTCATAACTGATGCACACTTTACCTGTTGATGACAAGAGCATTGCTTTTGCGCCTCCCGAACCGTTAGGCAGGCCAAATCGCACTTTTTTTTCACATTGGGCTCGTAACGTTTGATACGGCATTGCTTTTCTGAAATGGCAATTTCGGGAATTTTGTTTTAACTTGTGTATTTATTTTTACTCTCTAGATTTGAAAACGAAGTCCCCGCCTTTTCATCGTGAACTTGTTACTTTGTTCACTGCAATGCGTTCAGAGACTGATCGATTGAGATTTTAGGGTCTCATAAGTCGACCGCCCCCCCAGCCCTCCAAAAAAATACAATCACATATCCAGTCAGATGATTGATCACTTTAACTCTTTACCTGGGACAGCGGCCACTTTCGGCTGATGGTCTAAACAGGCAATCATTTTTATGATTTTTTTTTTTTTTTTTTTAGCTATTTAGAGCTTCGTGAGCATTTAAGCAATGGCTGTTGAGGACTCTTTCAGCCCTTTTGCCTGTTTCGACTATCGTCTGAAAGCGGCCGCTGTGCCCAATAAAGGGTCAAGCCTAAAATAGGTTTACTAAATTCTTGCTGCATTTTTTTCCATGCCTCAGATACCCGCTTCTTTGGTGTACACATGAGGAAACATGTCAAACCAATTGGAACCACATTAAAAAAAGAAAAAGTCTGTATTAAAATAAAACATGGCCAACTTCAGAATAAACCTCATTTTGTCAAATGCATGAAAATCGCTTTTATTTAGAAGTTGGTACCAGCCATGTGTCGTGGGGTAATGGCTGACTTGACTCATCCGGACTCGTGATTGACCCATAAATAATCAAAATACAGTATTCCTATATTTTACACCCGATACAAATGATTGGGCAAAAACAGAGTAGCTGTCAAACCCTAAAAAAAAAAAAATCCCAAATCCAGATAAACATTCAATATGGAGAAAAAAAAAAAGCATGAAAAAAATAAAATGATTTAAAAATAATGACAAAAGAAAGAAGAACCTGACTCCATATGGTGAGAAATCTTGGATTATTAACAGTGCCGGACACAGAAGGTCCCTGGAGGGAACAAGATTGAGTTTGCTGTAATGTCTTTTTTTTGCAGATCTAATATATGACATCAATGATCGATTGGCAAATTAGGACATTCCAGCCGATGGCTGATTTTGTATATGCAAGTTACATCTTGTTTCGCGCCTTAAAAAAAACCCATCAGTTTGGGGTTTTCTAAAATTCTAATCTGACAGGACAAATACGTATGGTTTACTTTGTCCTTTATCACATTTTTGGTCACTTTTGTCGTCAAAGCTTTTGAAGTTTGTTGTTTTGATAGTATAAAAGTTGAGCTCTTAAACAGTATACAAGATGTAAGGTGATATTTTTTTCTTCTCAGTACAACCACTGTCAGTTAAAACAAAAAAGAGAAGGAAATTATTTTGTTGAAAAGAGTTTTTCCCTCATTGTGTCATAACTAGTATTCATAATTAAAAATTGACAGTAAATATTATGTTTAATTACATTTAATTCCAATTCTTGTGACTGTGGATAAACTGCTAGCTAATGTTAGTCTTATCTTTTGCATGTTAAATAATGCCTTGCATGCGTTTGGCTCGATAGCAATTTCGTTTGTGCCAAGTGTTTCCCTTTGGTATAAGTTAGCATATGCGAAGTTTTGCACTGATAAGTACTCATTTGGATCTAATTAACGTTTTGTTTGGAAATGAATAGAAGTTGTAATTCAGTTATGTGATTGATTTAATCAATATAATTTGTGTTTATTTTTGTACATTTTGAGGCAGCAGCCTCAAAAGTATTTTCGAGACTTAAGCAACGTTAGGGCTCCCATGAGTTACAATACACGAAATTACCCATAGTTGTGAGTTTTAGCGGTCTTATTTTTGTTTGTGTCTTATGATTGGCTGGCTGCCAGTCAGGAGTGTCACCAAAAAGTCCGCTGGGTTAGGCTCATCTCACCCGCTCCCCAGGGATGCTTTGATTATTGCTTTGTGCCGTTCGATGTTCTTGTTGTTTCAGAATACCTCACAGTCCTCATAATGGCGTGAACAAATAGGAAGGCAGAAAAGATATGGACAGGTGTTATAATACAAGTACAGTGGACATCGGGTTACAGCGTCCCTGGCTTACGTTTTTTTTCACATTACGATGTGGAATTCGTCCCCTCCTTAAGACATTTATCCCGCTTTACGATTAACATCAACTGTCATGACCTGTGGGGTTGTTTTTTGTTGTTTTGCCTCCCTCTTGAGGCGTTTTTAGGTAATTGCTCTTATTTCTGTTGGCGTAAACTGCCTCCGCTGCAACGCGTCACTACAATGGTCTGCTATTGGTTGGCGTCTCGACTCCCTACGATACTGGCCTACTATTGGTCAGCGTTATGAAGTCACAAAGATGCTGGTCTGCCATTGGTTGGCACACGGGGTCACAAAGATGACTACCTAAAGACTTGATCTCGTGTGAGAGAAGTAAGAAGATGATTTATATGGAAACGAAGCTGTAGATAATCAAGAAATACGAAGAAAGCTAAGGTAGCCAAGCCTAGGCTACCCTTACTTGGGAATATGACCATAAATATGCGTCAACTCAAAGGTAAATAAATCCTTTATATATTTTTCATTTATAATATTAATTGTGTGCATGTATATTATGTATAAGTAGCACTTACTATACTATTTTGATGCCAATTTCTAATATGTATATACAATTTTGATGTTTTTACCTGGGGTTTTTACACGCATTAGCTAATTAACATAGGGTTGGATTGCCCCCCATACGGTGAATTTGCGCTACGATCCCAATCGGATTAATCTCGTTTACCGGGGGGCCCACTGCACTGACTTGGCTGGATAAAAACTAATTTGAAAAATAGATTGGATTGAACTACAGTTTGTGCCTGCAGTGTAAATGCTGCCAAAGGTGGATGACACTGAAAGTGAAAGTTTATCATGCAAAAACAAATCCCTTAAATACCGTTATGATCGATACCCCGATAAATCTGTTTTGTCCTTGCTGGAAGCCATGCTTTTTTTAGTTACTTTGCTTGGAGGCTTTGATGATGTGTGGCTGTGTGTCATAGTTTTCTTAAGTCAAATAAAAGCCAAATTAAAACTTACTTATTAACATGGCGGTAATCCATGAATGTCTAAAGAAGATTGTTTTGTATCGTGCTTATAAGAAACTTATCTTTGGATAAGTGATGCAACGCCTGTGGATGATTCTTTGGGATTAAAATAACAGATGGACTGAAGATATAACCACAAATGTGCTGTGACCATTAAGATGGTACTCTTCTTTCCTGCAGTATTTTTTTTCATTTAATATTTATAGCTGGCACATCGGTGTCAAAGGTATTAAAACATCTATACAACACTGCACTTAAAGGAGCCTTATCATGAAAAGTCAAATGTTTTGGAGCTTTTAACCATGTTACAATGTTGCTTTCTCACTCTAAAAAAAACCCAAGTGTTCTTTTTGTTCATAGGTGTATTTCTAATCATTCCTTGCTTATTCTGCACTCTCACCCTGCCCGAGCCATTGAACTCGAAGAACTTTTATAACAACAGAAGAATTTCGTATGTCACCTACACCGCTCCCGTATCGCCCACGCAAGAGTAAATATACGCTGACCTTTTTCTACTTCTTTTAGTTTCGTTTTGGCTCCAGACTTGAGGAGGTAAGATTTCACATCAAGTCAGCCAAGTAAACAACAACGTTTCATTTATTAGTTACAACGTTTTACTGTAGAAAATATCGAAGTGGTGAAAACGTGTGTTTGGGAGCACAATGTCAATGTCTTCGTAAATAATTACCTGGCGGGCGGAACTAATGTTCTGAATACTGGGTTCCCGTGGAGATTTTTTTTCAAGGAGGAACGGGTGTTAGTGAGAGCAGTGTATTGATGCTGTTTGGCATTTTAATGTCAGTAAAATGCTTGCTTTTGGCACCTTTATTCACGCTGTTGGAATCATTTCCATCAACTGCGAGCCTCGTGAGGATGAGCGGTCAAGATGACGGTTGGATGGATGGATTGTTTCGTGGCCGGCCGCCATTCAAAGATATCATGAAGGGGGCGAAGCAGCCACACTGCAAACAAGGTGTTATCCTTCCTTTTTACAAATATTCCAAAAAAACTCATATTTAATAAGAATATTTAATAAGAAATTAACTCGGCAATGTGCCAAATGTAATTCATATGCATGATTATACTGTGAAAAAAAGTTTTTTTGAAGAGCCAATTTTCTGCCTTGTATGAAATATCTATGTAAACAAAGGTAGTGCAAACCTAAAACTTTTTTTTCAACATTCATAAAGATGTGCAAACATTGGAACTTGTATCACGTAGGATGCAAATAAAGCTATTTGTATAAGATGCAATTACAATATACAATTACAATAAAGGCAATCTATTCTATTCTATTCCAGTGGTCCTCAAATCGGGGCATTGGTACCCCGGGGGTACTTGAAGAAACTCCAGGCGGTATTAGAAATTTTAATGAAAACGAACAATCATGCAAAAATCCCTTAAAATAGTTATTTAATTAAAAGTTTCAGGAAAATAGAAGTTCATGAACAAATGTTATATTCGATAGGTTGTTCAATTTCCTTATTTTAAAAGACCAGATTCTTCCCAATACAAGAATGGTTGGACCCAACTTGTCACGTGCCACCTCTTGTTACCTGTCAAGTTAATAATTTATGTTTTTGAACACATCTTGACCATGATCCGAAAAGAGGACGCTTTAAGTTAAATATTTTTCTTGTGACAAATATTAATTTTTAATTATAGTTTCAGGAACTGTTCTGACACTTTATGTTGATTGTTTTTTTTTTGTGGACAAATATTTATTCATAATTAAGTCAATGATTTTATTTTGTGATCAGATCTCTCCTATAATTGCAAAAGAAGATGCTTTACATTTCTTTTTTTTCTGTGGATAAATATTTATTTATACTTAATTCTTTTTGAGAACAGGTCTGACACTTTGTTGATTATATTTTTTGGTGGACAAATAATTTATACTAATAATATTATATAATAATGATTATAAATATTTTTTTTGTGAACAGATCGCTACTGTAATCCCTAAAGAGGATGCTTTATATTTAATATTCTACTTTGGAGAAATATTTATTAATATTTTTTTTTCTTTTTGAGAACAGGTCTGACACTATGTTGCTTATATTTGTGGACAAATATTATTAAAAATCAAGTTATTTCATTTTGATAACCGATGTCTTCAATGATCCAAAAGAGGTCACTTTGTTTTTTTTTTCTTTTTGTATTGTTTATTTATTATTTGTTTATTGTGTTATTTATGTATTTTTGTGGACTAATACGAATTAATTCAGAGTTTCAAATTTTTTATTTTTTTTTGAATCAGACACTGATGTGAAGTGTTTTTTTGTTTGTTTGTTTTTTTTTTAACCCAAAAATGATTTGCGCTGATTAAGGGGTACTTGGCTGAAAAGATATTTCCCATGAGGCACATCACTGAAAAAAGGTTGAGAAGCACTGTTCTATTCTATACCTGAGGTGTGTGCTTGTTACATCCCTTTTTTATTGCATTTTTGGCAAGGAAACGCAGCCTGTCCACAGCCTCTGGCTTGAGGCATGCCCTGCCGCATGTGACAATTCCTCCAGTCTTTTCCTGTATATACACATATGGGTGCGATTCGCGGTGTTCAACCGTGATTGCTCCCCATTGGGCCCCTTCATTATATGTGCTTCCAAGTGTGAATGACTCCTCCTCGGCGAGCTGCTTTTTAGCAGTTTGTTGTATGACGCGGTCTTGTTCCCCTCGTAAAGCTTGACATGTTGCACACTTGGTCGGGTGTCTCTGATTTACTTGCCCAAATAAGTTCGTTGTGAACAAACGTTGCAGAGGTAATTGCTCTATGTCTGCAAACCCAAACGACTCCCAAGCCACTGACGGTACCACTCCTGTCTTTTAAAAACAAACGGTTTGCTCTGTTTAGCCTTAGCCATGTTGCACTAGCCTTATATTTGGCCTGAGTGTGAAGTATACAAGAGGAATGTTGAAGCTTCAGAAGCTCATGAGGGCCAAAGGCGCCGCAGCAAAGAGAGATGTAAAAGATCGATTTATCATTGTTTAAATCAAAATTTTGAATTGAATGTAATAAAAAATTGAATTAATCGAGAAATCGATACATTGCTCAGGCCTAGCGGGAAGTAGAAAAATACCATGACCTAGTCACTTAACATCAAAACGTGTGTAGTACTGTCAAACCTCCAAGATTGAACTCCGTTTACCCCGGTTGAGTCAGTAATACAATTAGGGATGCACCAAAATAAAAATGTTCTGCCGAAAGCAAAAACCGAAAATGAGAAACGCTTGGCCAAAAATCGAAACCTCTTCAAGTGACACTGTGTAAGATTTAGGCCGTTATACATTAAAAATGAATTCAAACACACATACTAGCATACTATGGCTTTGAATATTAGATGGTTTAACACCTGTGTGTAGGGTACTAATTTAAATGTGCGCCGAGGCCACCTGAGAGACATAGTCTCTCCAGTGTCTTCTAAGTATTCTCTCCACCGGCTCACATCGTCTTGGCTTGAGATCTCCATTACACACAGTGTTTAAGGCAGGCTGCGGCCTAGGGTGTCCTCGTGCCATATGGACGATGTTTGAACATGGTGTTCATTATGGATAATTTGTGCTGAGGACAGAAGTGAAGTCATAGAACAACAGTGCAGGTCTCATTGCCTAGGTAAGCATTGAAGTCCCCCAGCAGGCCGAGGGAGCCCTTCGTGGGAGAGCTCTCCAACAAACCCTCCAAGGACTCCAAAAAGGGCGAGTACTATGAACTGCTGTTTGGCTCATAGGCACAAACAACATTCAGAACCTGTACCACCACCCGAAGATGGAGGGAGGCTTCCCTCTTGTCCACCGGGCTGAAACCCAACGTAGAGGCGCAGAGCAGGGGGCAATCAGTATGCCCACACCCGCTCTCCGCCTTTTACCATTGGCAACTCCGGAGTTGAAGATAATCCAACCTCCATCAAGAGGACTGGTACCAGAGCCCAAGCTGTGTGTAGAGGCCAGTCCGACTGTCTCTAGTCGTAACTTCTCAGCCTCGCAGACCAACTCAGGCTCCTTCCCCGCCAAAGAGGTGACATTCCATGTCCCAAAAGCTCACATCTGTAGCCGGGGATCGGTCCTCCAAGGTTCCCCGCGCTTGGCCGCCGCCTAGCTCTCTCCACATCCGACCCCTTTGGCCCCTCCTACAGGTGGTGAGCCCGTGGGAAGAGGGAGCCACGTTGCCTCTTCAGGCTGTGTCCGGCCGGGCCCCATGGTTGCAAGCCCGGCCACCAGTCGCTTGCCAGCGAGCTCCGCCTCCAGGCCTGACTCTCGAAGGGGGCCTTGGTGACCCACGTCCAAGCAAGGGAAAATGTAAGTGACCTACATTACAGGAGCTTTATCACGTTTTTTTTTTTTTTTTTTTTTTTTTTTGTGGCTTTACAATATTTTTAACCAAGGCATGAAACTTTTGGTTGAAATGTTTCGTTCCCCTGGTCCTTATTCACCGCTGACTCCTTTGAAAGTGTGGGCGGCTTTTAGTCTGTAAGGGCGGGGTCATCTAGGGGTGGTTTGAGAGCGTTCCTCAGTTTGTAACGTCACAAAGTGGACAAAGCAACATTTTGTGTCCTGATAAAAAGGTCATTTGTATCATCACAATGACTCATCTTTCTTACATTTTTTTTCCAACACAATACGCAATGCTGTAGCATTGAAAGTTGAAAATATTTGTGTGTTCATCTATTCAGGGTTGCAGCAAAGGCTAGCTTGCTAAACCCTGCCTGAGCATACTGCCTCCGCCAGATGTAAATAATGTGCCGTTGGATTGACATGTTTATAGTATAATCATTTTCATGTGTCACTGCCTGCGTGGAGAATTGTGGCATTATTTGCATATGAACATTTTGACGCGAATTGCTCCAGGGCAGTTTTGATGGACAAATTGGCCCTTTGATGGAGCGACAAATATAGAAAATAATTTCCTGCCACGCCCCATGTCTTCTAATCAATGCGGCATTTTCTTCGGCATTTTCTACAGTAAAACGTTGTGACTAATAAATGAAACTTTACTGTTTACTTGGCTTACTCGGCGCAAAATCTCACCACCTCAACTCCGGAACCAAAAGGAAACTAAAAGACTTGGTTGGCGTGTAATTACTCTGGCGCTTGCGGTATGGGAGCGGTGTAGGGGAGATACAAAATTCTTCTGTCATCATTTTGACATGGTTAAAAGCACCCAAAAGTTGACTTTTCATGATAGGGCCCTTTAAAAGGTTCAGAGGGTTTGCAGTGTTCAAGCTTCTGAAGAGGTGCACGTGCATGCTTCCTGCTTACATTCACTTGATGTATGGATTTTGCGTGACAATACAACACTTAGCGCTTTCCATGTTGGGTTTAAAGTCACCTACTGCGCCACTGGAATGGTTCACTGCCGAGCATTTGTTTGGATGTTTGAAATTCCAATATCTTGACAACACTACTTGCAGTTTGTTAATGATGGCCTTTTCTCTGTTATGACAAAGAGTACGTTGTATAAAAAGGGTAAATATTAGTGATTTTTATTTTCCTACCTACAATCAAAAATGATTTGACCTTTCCCTTGAGAGGAGCTGTCGCTGCAGTGCAAATTGAACCAGTTTTCACATGACACACAAACAGAAGAGCTGTTGTCAACCAGAGAAAAGCTTGATTTAGTTTTAGGAGGCTATAGTGAGGTTATGACATTCTCGTTAATATTGCAGCCTGAAAGAATTTACTTCAGAATTATACTTTCCTAATCTGCAGTTTTGGATGCATCAGATGATACCCGCTCATTGCCTGAATGTATTCTACTCTGATTGGTGGTTTTATTGGACAAGTAACCAAACATTCAAGATGCTGCAATGTATCGCTATATACTGCACATACATGTTATCTTGGTGAAGAAGGAAAATTGTCTCATACCAAAGAATATTAATAGAGTCCCTTGTTGAAATTGAAACCAGGTCATTTAGAATGCTTTGCTATGTACTTTATATAAAATAATGATGTGTTAAATTAGAGAATTCAGGAGTTAACCTAGTTTTGAGGGCTGCGTGACTCGGTGGTAGAGCGTTCGTCTCCCAACCGGAAGGTTGTGGGCTTGACCTCTGACCCTGTAGACCATGGTGAAGCATTCTTGAGCGAGATGCTGAACCCTCATTTATTCCTGATGCTGCATCATCTTACGGTGAAAAACTAATCAACTGTAAATAGCTTTGAGAGCCTTCTAAGGTGAAAACCCACCCTTCCTGATTCCTCTGGTTATTTTCTTTGTTTTTCTCGCAAATGTTTAATTTCCTCAAACCAATTTTAATATGACACAGAGAGAAGATATAGTTTCAAAATGATGGTTTTATGAACCATGAGGGGGATTAAAAATCTATAGTAAAAAGTAGTCCTACTCTATTCTTTCACATTCTACTCGCAGTATTTTAGACAAGGGATGGCACACTCTTGGAAGGTTGATAGCTATGTGGTCATGCCATTTTAAACTTTGACATGATGTCACCATCTGGGTGGAATTTCATCTCCCTAGTGTTGTTTCCAACACTTTCCCTTTGATGTAACACGCCTTTTGATGTTGAAAGAATTGGACACAATACCGTATAAGGATTTTAAGTAGGGGGCTGCAAAATATACTGTGGGCTGCCAATGACCCAGCCCAAGGGCAAAAGCTTGAGACTGCTGGTTTACACCAAATTGGAGACACAGAGGCACAAGCATCGAGCTGGCTTTTATTATTTACTATTCATGGTTCTGTATGTTTCAGTGCTCACACAGCAGCTTCGTGCAAGCAGGTAATGACATGCATGCATTGGTGTAGGGATAGACTACAATCTACAATTGTTGGTGGGGCTAATTATCAGCGACATTATTTGACAGTTTAATGATAATAGGTCAATGTTCAACTCTGTTAAATTCAGAGAGCTATTTTAAATTTTTTTTTTAATTTTATCAGATTGTGCTGTCATTTGGAAAATCTTTCTCCTTTTTTTGGAATCAGTGAGAAAGATCAGTGATATTTTAGCACAAGTTAAGATTTTCTTTTAGAGTAGAAAAATATTTATCATGTTTTTATATAACTTGTTAAGGCATGTTTATGTCAGTGGGGGCAACCCAAACTGGTTAGATAAGTAAGATCCATATGAAAAATCAACAATTTTAATAACTTAAAGAATTTTTCTTTTACAGAAAATAATATCGGCTATCAGTGGTTTGGTCAAATAAAAACAATGCTTAGTTCAGATTGATTACGTGGACGGCGTAACAAGCAACGCATTCGAATTTCAGTCAATGACGTTTGTGTGATTGGGTGATAGGGCGACATCTGCAGTACGTGTTCAGTGCGAGGCCCAGCGACAATTGCGCCCAACACAAGCGTGGAGCCACAAGTGTTGACAGGGGTCTATGTTCAAAAATAAATGTTCAGCAATCTTTTATGACGGACTTTTTCTAATGCTTAAATCTCTTCATACATCCCTTTGAGGAAGATTGTTCTGTCAGTCACATAAGCCGAGTTTTGATGCACAGATGTGCATTTTTATATCGGCTGTATTCTTATTTACAATAATTACTGTAATGGGACGAGCTAGAGGGGGACGTAATTTGGCCATTAGCAGCCAGTGACTGTTGCAGCTAACAGAAGCTCGTGTTAGCTCAGGTTGTTATTATTATTTTCAAAAGAAGAAGCGAGCAGACTAAACCAAATGTCCGAATCTATTCTCGTTCACACACAGGAATTTTACTCAAACAGATAGGTTACGTTGTCTCCGGCTGATTCAATTATGAGTGCGCTGGGTAGAGAAGATGGAACGGTATTCCATTTGAGTCATTTATCAATTGGGGTCTTTTGGCATATTCGTACAATCATTAACTAGGTGAGACACGGTTGCTGCGAGGTATTTGTGGTAAAATGAACTCAAACAGCATCGCTAGGAAAAGGGAAAAAAACTGCTTTGAGTGCATTACTACAAAATTACAAGGAAAACAAATCATTTTGCCATATTTGAACCTTTTTAAATTGCTCTCTGAAGTCATAATACTACAAAGTGCAATGGTTTAACATTACCAGGTCCTCAAAAGCGCCCTGTTTAATTGAGTTTCAAAGAAACCCCAGCCTGCCTCAGCTTTGAACTCTCTTCTCTCTTCTCTCCAGCAGCAACATGGCAATACAAATAAGCATCTGTGCTCTGGCAGCTTATAGGAGGAGACAGTCTATTTGTAGAGCCTGTGGCTAGGTTAATCCCTAATGATACAGGCCCTCTGCTCTGCTCTCCTACCTGTTCTCTTGTCTCCTCTACCTTTTTTGTGCATGCTAAGCATTCACACTGGGGGTGGGAATCTCGAGCGACCTCGTTATTCAACACAATTTACAATTTCGACTTAATTATCAATTATGGAGGGCTGTTCCATTGAGATTCACACACATATGTGTGTGTATATATATATATATATATATATATATATATATATATATATATATATATATATATATATATATATATCGAGATCTCATTATATTTCAATTGTATTTATTTATTTCTATTTTTTTTTTTGTCACTCTTAGCCTAATATATGTAGCTCAGGCTCATGGATGCTGTTGGTGAAACGTAATTCTGAAGTGACACGAAATGAAAGGAAAAAATATCCGGTTACCCAGTCCCAGTGAAGACCAAAACCTGCAGTGAAGAAAGGGTGTTGATGAAAATAGACAATATCCATAAAAACAAGGAGATGGATTTTTTTTTTCAATCACAGGGTCTCTCCATCATTTCATGATTGCAGAGGGAAAAGTACAGTGCTCAAAAAATCAGATGCTATTACTAGCTCGAGTAGACTAGAATAGCTGTACATTTTTTGAATACTTGAACCTCTTTTTTTGTGGAATACTTGATGCAGTCCAGACACACCCAGATTCTATTGCCAGCGGCTCTCACATAATGTAAATTGAGACCCCTAGTGTAAACGCTGTATTAAAGACCCCCATTCTTTCATGGCTTCTTTTCTGGCCATAATGTATAAATAACACAAACACATTGCATTACAATAGTATGTTCCATACAACCTAACTCAGGCTCAGGCACTGGCTTATATCGTGCCTCAGATTTGTCAGCAGCCATCGACGTCTAGAATGATTTAGCAAGGGGGAGCTCTCGTCGACTTCGGTGGTGATTTTGTTAAGCTATTCTGTTGCCATGGAAACCTGTCACATTTGAGATGGACATGGGTAGATAACAGTTTGGAACGTAATTGTGTGCTACCAACTGGAAGAGAAAGACATTTCAGTGACCACCCTCCTGTTGGGTTGGCTGACAGCTGAAAACTTGCTTTTCTAATCTACGTAGTGACTGATCATTAAAGGCAATTTCATGAGAAACAAGGTTTGGATTTGTTGATGTATTTACTTACTTATTGCGAAGCAATTTTGTAAATCAACAATTTTATTTGAGGAGCCTTTTATGCTGTTTATTACCAGGAACTTGAAACAAGCTTTTCATTAAATACAAACATGACAATACAGCAAAAGAACAATTGATTTTCTTTTTTTAAACAATCAACTATTGCTGAAATTGACATTGCGCAAAGAAACATATTGAATTCTCTTCTGTAGGGTAAAATGCAGTGGGGCAAATTCAAACGCAAACATTCAGTGCGTCTTGTTCACTTTTTCCACATTTTCTCATTTATAACCTCATTCCAAACTGTATAAATCTATTGCTTCACAATTCCACATACAATATACTCCATTATGACCAAAGGAATTTTTAGGAACAATATTGACATTTATAAGAATAAGAAACTAATAAAATCACATTTACATACAGTAAGAATTCACAGCCTTTGCCTAATAGTTTTTTGATCCACCTTTGGCAGCAATTGCAGCCTCAAGTCTTTTTGAATATAATGCCACCTTTAGACAGTTCTGCCATTCTTCTTCACTGTTATTCTCAAGCTCCATCAGGTTGGATGGGACATGTTTGTGCACGGGCAAATTCAGGTCTCTCCAGAGATGTTCAGTCTGATTAAAGTCTGGACTGTGGCTGGGCCTTCACAAAGTAGTTCTCAAGCCAATTTTTTGCGATGTTGTCTGTGCGCCTGAAAAATTTAGCTTCGCCCCAGGCTGAGGTCAGAGTGCTCTGGAGCAGGTTTTCATACAGGATATCTCTCTATGTTTCTGCTTTCATCTTTCCTTCTATCCTGACTAGTCTGACAGTTCCTGCTGCTGAAAAACATCACCATAGCATGATGCTGCTACCACCAAGCTTCACTGTAGGAATGGTTTTGGCCTGGTGATGAGCGGTGCTTGGTTTCCTCCAAAAATGACGCCTGGCAGTCACACCAGAGTTCAACATTTGTCTCATCAAACAAGATAATTTTGTTTCTCGTGGTCTTGAGAGTCATTCAGGTTCGTTTTGGCAAATTTCAGACAGCCTGCCATGTTCCTTTTACTTCAGAGTTGCGAGCGACTAGCCATTCTACCATACCTTCCTGAACCTTCCTGATTGGTGGATTGCTGCAGAGACGGTTGTCCTTCTGGAAGGCTCTCTTTTCTCCACAGAGGAATGCTGGAGCTCTGACAGAGTGACCATCAGATTCTTGGTCACCTCCCTGACTAATGCTCTTCTAACGCGATTGCTCAGTTAGGACAAACATTCAGCTCTAGAAGAGTACTGGTGGTTCCAGACTTCTTCCATTTACGAATAATGGAGGCCACCCTGCTCATTGGAACCTTCAAAGCAGCAAAGTCTTTTTGTATCCTTTTCCAGATTTGTGCTTCAAGACAATCCTGTCTTGCAAGTCTACATACATTTGCTTTGACTTCGTGCTTGGTGTGTGTGCTCCGACATGCACGCTCATCTGTTGGCCCTCGCATCGACAGGTGTGTGCCTTTTGAAACCGTGTCCAATCAATGCAATTTACTGCAAGTGGACTCTTATTAAGCTCAATAAACATCTCATGTCAATCAATCAGTCCACCAAAATTTTAGGGCATCTCCAAATGTGCTCAACAGTCCCTTTAATGCCATGCACTTTGTATGAAAAAATGTTTTATTGGGTCTTTTGTTTAATGACCTGTCATTGGTTTAATAAAAGTATTTTATTTCAAAAGTACTAGTGGTTTTGTTTCCTTGGCACTTGTATTAGTGAGCGCTTGATTTTGGTACTGGCCCAAAAAAGAAAAAAGGCTTTAGTTTCCCTATTATTCATTTTAGACCTAATATGTTTTTTGAGAATGGTGACCAATGATGTCCAGCACATGATACGTACGTAGGTAGTTGAGGTTAAATCAGTACAATTTATTTTTAACCGGTATGTGTGATTTAATATGTGTAACCTGATGCCTCCATTGGAATATTTATTTAGCGTAACAGAGTGGGACTCTCCTGGTTTAGAGAATTACGAGGCAGATTTTTATTGGATGTGACTGCTGCAGTCTAAGATTTATCTAGTCTTTTGAACATGGTTGAGCTCCCTGACTGGCACCTCTCTAGCAATATGCCATACCTTATGCTTGCATAGAGTGTCAGGGATCCCTTCTAATGCCAGGATATTCCCAGGTAGTTCCTGAATGACACAGACAGTTCTTAGTATTGCCAAGATGCAATGCATAATGTCTGCCTAGTGTATTATGATTTGTATAACACACCACCACATGCCATGCCCCTTTTACGAGAGATCATTCTATTGTTGCATCAAACAACAAAAGAAGATCTTTCTATTAAAAAAAAAAATGCCCTTGTAGGAGAAGCAACGACCAAACTTTGCACTTCGTCTGGGTGTTGTTTAATTCATGGAAGTATAGTGGCCGTCTGCCCTCTTGGGATTTTCGTAGTATCTCAGAAAATAAATGAACTGGGCTGATGTTCTAGAAACATGAGCAAAGGCAGCATTTGTGGGTGAATCCAGCATCCAGCTCTGATTCCTAACATGGCACCTAGCATTAAACCAATGGGATTGTATTGGCAGATACAAAACTAGACACAAAAGTGGGAATGCCAGATATTTACGAAACTTTTGAGCATTATTTCATTTTCCTATCGATACCGCATAAGGGGCCTCCAGATGTACGCTTTAAACTTTCACTTTCATTAATTGCCCTTCCTCATTCTGTAGAGGAGTTAGTTAACTTAAATGATGTATTACAATGTATACAGTATTACATCAGAGGCTGAATGACTTACTCCCAATGCAGTAGCCCTTGTGGTATGCCTTTGATGCATCAATTCAGCAGAAAGGTTGTGTGAAAATGTCTCAAAAATGTTCTATTGGCTTATGGCACTATATATATATTCTATATTTATTCAATATATTTATTCTGCTTGGTTATTGCTGCAATAATTTACAGTTTACCATGTGTGACTTAACACACCCTGTGGTGTAAATTCAGTCCATATCAGGGTTTGTCATTACAAACTACGGTGGTGGACTGAACTAAACCTTTGTTGCAAGCATGTTTTCACCCTGCTTACGATGAGAAGAGCAATCACTAAGCTAAGCTGAGTTCTTGGGTGCTTACAAAAGAATGTGTGTGCTCTATACCTTACCAATCCTGTACTTATTGAGCTATGATATGATCTGTGATTTTGGATACTTCAGAGGCCGAAGGAAGATAAAACAACAGGCAGAAGTATTTTCGAGTCAGAGAGGCTGGAAGGCTAAGAGGTGGGGGGATGGGCGCACAGAGGAGAGGAGGATAGGGAGGGATCTGACACTCAGTACACAGCCCTCTAGTTGAGAGTGGGAGCTTTATATAATGGCCAGGTAGTGTGCAGGCTTCCACCCCCATGCGTACACAACTGTTAAAACACCCACATATAGACATAGAAATGTTCTTCAAAAACTGCTTGACACAATGCTATTACCCTCACCATCTTCCAGTCTCCCGGGACGGATAAGAACTGCTTTATTGTACAGATTTCCTTTTTAACCATGTGCAGCATAGTTGGATTACAATGTTAAAACAATGTAGAGTGCGGGAGAAAAACAATACATCCATCCGTTTTCTATTTCCACTTATCCTCACGAGGGTCGCAGGCCTGCTGGTGCCTATCCCAGCTGATTATGGGCCGCTATAGCTAGTTGTCAACTAATTGCTAGGCACACTGAGACAAACAGCCGTTCATGCACCCAATCATACTTAAGGACAATGCCGTATGTCCAATATGTATGTTTTGGGAAAGTGGGAGGAAGCCGGAGTGCCCGGAGAGCACCCACCCCGGCTAATTTGTCACTATACCAAGGCCGATGGTACGGACCTTTTCTGATTGTGAGAAAAAAGCCAAAAAGAAAAAAAAACGTGTGCCTAATCAAGTCCCTTTTTAGACTGTCGCCTGAAAGCAGCCGCTGTGCCCAGTAAAGGGTTAAGACTTTGCAACCCAACCATTCGGCAATCGGTGTAAGGCTGATAAACTCTGGTGTTGTGTGCGGATTCAAATGCTTTGTGGGTGTCCCTCGCATGCCAACCGTTGGTGTGCCAGATCTGTGGCATGCATACACTTTGTCTTTGACTGCCCTCTGCGTGTGTGCTTAGTTAAGCTGAAGCTTTGCATGATAACCATAACATATTGTGTGTGCATGTGACTGTGTGTGTGCGCGCGTGATTTGGGGTTGTTTCTTGATTTTCTCGTTTGCAATGGTCTGTGTTATGGTCTTCTGTGTATATTTCTTTGCCATGTTTACTTCTAATACTATTGAGTGCATTCAATTTGCATGTTTTCTTTTAGGCACAGAGAATGTAGAATGCTGGTTCATTTAATGTGGTGATAACAGACAACTGATGTTTGGTATGAATTTGGTATAACAAGAAAAAGTTAAATAAATCCAAAAACCATCATTTTCAGGTTCTTTCTTTTCAGACATTATTGAATTTAACACTTTGTTCCTCATAGTGTGATTCATAACTTTTAGAACTACATTGTATTCAATTTTTTTTCCGTTTTCAATTCAAGGAAAGAAAGACTAGCTTGTCTACATCGTTAACAATAACTTTTGTGGCATTGGACAGTAGTTGCAACACAGAACACATTCACAGACCTGCAAGCCTCTTAGAAACTCACTTCTTTAATATTTCATCTTAAATTTCCTATTATTGAAAGTCAGGAACGTTGCAGTAGGACTGCACCATGTTTCTTTTTACTGAGCAGACTGCAAAAAAAAAAAAAAAAAATGTGTGCAAAGGAAATACAAAAGAGCCAGGTTGAATTGTCTCTTACAGATGAGATATTTCCCAATACCTAATAATTAAAAAAATGCATACAAACCATCTTTTTCATATCTTCCAATATTTTACCAAACTCTTCTTCAACTGGAATGTATATGTATTTATTAAAATTATTATTATTATTATTATAGTTTATTATAGTTATGATAATGTCAGGTTACTTTAGGCCAGAGGAAAAGGCCTTGCTGGTCCACATCAGCAATTAAAACTTACCCACTACACGGGATATGTAATATGCATTAATTCAATAAGAATAAAATAAAATTGCTAAAACATCTTAAAAGTTAAAAAATACAATGCTTGCACTCACCAAAACATCCATGCCCCAAAACACTTATTTCAACTCAAAATCCATTCTTCTTTCTTTCCTCAAGAAGGCATCAATGACTTGGTTGACAGTTTCCTCTTCTTCAGCCATTGTTGGTTCAAAAAAACAAGTAAATATATTTGATTTTTCTGCAAAAGGTCTACAGGTCTGGGTCTGGTGTAGGATACACTGTCAATGCAGATCAACCCCAAGTAACACCTTGTAGCTTCAGGGTGGGTACATGTCAAGTTCAACATGAGGCCTTCTAGCTGGCCTTACTGTCGCCAACTTGTCATCTGATTGGCTATCCCAGCTTTCTATTAACTATGTGTCCTTTCACTACAGTGCACAGACGCCCGCACTGTTGATTCTGAAGGCCTGGGGCAGATTTTCATACAGCCTGGCGACACAAGTTAGCTCAACTCTGATAGGATTAAAAACTCTAACAACTATAACTAGAACACTGGAATTAGTATAATCAAATGGATATAATATGACACGAAGAGAACAAAAAAAAAAAAAAAAAAAAAAAAAAATATATATATATATATATATATATATATATATATATATATGTATATATATGTATATATATATATATATATACATATGTATGAGAGAGAGAGTCAATATGTATATAAAATAAATGAATACAAAATAAATTCTCACTATCATTTTATAACAAAATTGATCACTTATTAATCTAGTGACTAGTGACTGTTATTACTTTAGCTAATGGGTTAGGCTATCTTAGCATCAACAGCGTTAAACATGTAAATGCTATCACCAGTATTCTGCAATACTTTTTGGCTCAGTCCTGCGAGGTATTAAAAGCTGGCAGTGTCATTTACCTTGCAAATTAAAACCAGTTAAAACAGTGGAGTCACACATTTACACATGGTCTGGGGTGGTTTGTCATTTGTTAGTCTAATTTTCACATTAATATTCATATTCATACTTCACCAATTCATATATTAGCATCCCCACGATCTCTTTGGAACCTGTTGTGTTAACTAACAATTTCTTCTGTTATGCTTTTTGTGAAACCAAAGATGCCCCCAAATGTTGCAAAAGTTGTCTGATCCCAAAGTCTTGTCTAAATAGAAGGTGGTACAGCTCTGTCACATCTCATAGCATGGCTTGTCATCTCAATGGACAGCTTTGATCCTGTATTTCAAAGAGGGTTCTGGTGCTGTGTTAGTGTGGGAGGAAAACTAATGTAAACCAGTGCTTCTCAAATAGTGGGGCGGGGGGCCATGAGGGTTGCGGATGACCCCAGGGGAAAGGATTTGTTTTTGCAAAGTGTAATTGTGATAAAATAATGATTGCCATCTTTTTTTTCAGGCGCTTCGGTGCGCTTGGGTTTTTATCAGCTAAGACAATTTTTTTAACCTGTATAAATGTAAAAAGTAGTTTTCAACATTTATTGATAGTTGGTTTATATTGCTTTTTCCTTTTGTCAGTGATAAAAAAGGATACCGTTTTACACAAGTTTTATCGATATTAATCTTATTTATGGTTGGCGTGTTTGGGGGGGTGGGAGTGGGGGTGGGGTGGGGTGAAATGTTTTTTTTTTTATATCCAAGAGGGTCTTTCCAAAATATAATTGAGAAATTGAGATGCATGGATGTCAACTAAAGTAAATCAATGGAGCTTGTAATTTGGGGGAAGTTAGACAAAGCTGTTTAGGGTTAGTTGATTTATATGCACTGGGTTACATCCAAAAAATCCCTACAATTTTAATAAAAGTCTTGGATATTACGATGGTCTTTCTGCTGTCTCTTATCTGATTTTACTCATTTGTCACGACCTTGTGACACAGATAGTATCGCACGGAACTGACGTATCAGGCTGAAGCCATCAAAAATAATGTAACTATTTTTTCCCATTTCTGATTTATTTTGTAAGCTTTCATCCGGAAGCTGAAAATTTATTGATTAATACTTTTATATAATTAAATACACATTCTGACAAAGTCTCAGGTCTTTGCAGTACCATAGTGTCAATTGTTCAAGCAAAAATGGTGAAGCTTGGTAGCTTGTGGAAGAGGTGCAAAACCAGTGGATTTGCAATGGTTCGACTTATTTTAAATCATGGTATTTTCAACTTGCCTTAAAATGTTTCCAATCTGTATTTTCTGACTCCTCTCACATTATGTGTCCAGCAATAGCACCTTCCAAGACCACAAGCCGCCTTTCATTAGCTCCCCCCTTCCTATTACTGGCCTTATCGATCTATTTTTTGTTTTTGTTTTATTGCCTTCTTTATTATTTGCTCGATTATGAAATGCAGTCAGCTCGGGGAAGTGAACAGAATAAGAATTTCATTCTGTGGTATTACAATGCAAATGACAATAAAACTCTTAAAACTGTTGTTTCCACTGAAAGTGTGGCGGATGTCATTCAGTTTGGAAGCTCAACTGCTCTCGCATTCTCCCCATCCCCCTTTTGCTTCATCGTGCCATCCTTTAATTTTCCTTGCAAATTATCCTACATACTCCTCTCTGTCTACCCGCAATTAGCTAATTTTGTTCATTGGTTAGTTACCATCAAAGGGAATAGGACAATTTTTTGGATACTACAGCATTAAGATGCTATTCCTGAAAGACAAAAGTAGCGGAAATTTGAATGAGTCCTGGGATTATAGACTACTAATACATCATTTTGATTTCAAAATAACAACATAAAGACTTTGTGATGGGACCATCAGATTCTGATGGTATGATAACCTTGAGCAAAACTATGGTATCGCGGTATCACTGTAGTTGAATTACAAGTCCAAAATATATAATTTTACGTAGATTGACTGGGTCGCCTTGTTGACCCACACTGCAGTTCAATAGAGTGCTAACATCCTACCCTGAGCAATATACTATAAAACGCTATGTGAAAATAGCATATGATAACATGTTAGCGATGTTACCCACAGCAGTTAGCCGTAGGAGCAAAATTACAATGGTAGTGAAGGCGACAAAGCAGGAATTGGACAATGTGATTGGCTGCTGCAGCAGAGGAGGACTCGCCTATTATACACAATGAGAAAAGGATCTGCTGCTCACAGCAGTTGCCTCTTTAGGCAGCTGATGCTGGAGGGAAAGAAACTCATCATTTTTACAAATTTGGATGGTTTTAAATAGCCATGAATTTAAAATCACAATATATAGCCAAACCAGTTATTTGCCCATGCCTATTTTGAGTTTAATTAATAAGTATCACCCTTTGTGAGTGCATCATTAATTCACAATTCATTGTAGCACAGATGGACACACACCATATAAATGCAGTAACATGAAGGGTGCATTTTTTTCTTTTTTTTAATTGGAAAGGTCTATTAGACAGACTTTAGTAATGTTGGGGATTTGACATCCCTGGACAGTGATCACTTTTGTTACCAAGTCAACATATGCTGTACAGAGAGTACTGGTCACATTTCCCATTAGTATTTCGATTTTAGCATGGTTGTGACATTTAAGATTATTTTAAGATGCCACTTGACTCGTAAGCAACATATGTGCTTTTATTTTTAGATTGTTTTGTCAGTGCGACTAGCATGGGGGAAAAAAGTATATATTTAAAATGTTGCATTCCATGACAAAACGTCAGGTCACTGTTTGAAATGCTATGTTGAAATGGGCAGTAGAATATGAAATTCTGAAACCATTCCAACGTTTTGTGGTCTGCACCAGTTCTGCAATGCTGCAACGTTTTCCTGGGGGGGGGTACACATCCGCTTCATAATCGAATTTTGGTTCTTGTATCCGTACTTTCACAGCCTCATACACAGCGTTTACATTTACAAACACTTTAGCAATGTCGATTGCATTGCTGGCAGCCTTCATGTAAATGTGCACTTTTTTTTTTCACGGACCAATCTTTCAAATAAAACAAGGTTCAACCTGATACCAGTTGCTATTTTTTTTAATATTACTGAAATTGGGCAAATATTTATTTACTTACATTGCTCAGTGATCAAGTGGTCTTCTTCCAACCAAGAGGTTGTGGGTTCAGTCACCAACGGCATCAACCATGTCAAAGTGTCCTTGAGTCACTGTGCCCCCAGTTGCTCCTGATGCTCTTTCATCTGTAGCTAAATCAGTAGTCTTTGTAAAGGCATTCCTCCATGTAGAAAAGAGGAAACACCTATTTGAACCACATAATTTATAATGATATGTATCCATCAGTTGATGGTAGTCAGGAAAACTCTTCTGACTGACTTCTGAAATCTTTCTGACTCAAACACAAACAAAGCATGATCGGCGGTAAATATCGGACTAAATCAAACAACGGAAGGTCTGGTGACTTATGGCCTGTTCTTCAAATGCTCCCCCTCCCCCTGTTTTTCTCATGTATTTGTTTTCCTCTTTTTTTTTTTTTTGTCTGGTGTGGTAGAGGAATGTTACACATCCGCAGCGTGGCGGGTGACAAAAGTGTATGTTTGTTTGTGTTGTGTTCTGTGCATTTTGTGTCTTTTATGGGCACGTTTGCTTTGGAATGAGAGTATTGGGTTTGCTCTGTGTGTATTTGTGAAGAGATAGAGAAAAGTGTGTTTGAAATGGCGGCAAGCCAGTGTCATCATTTGGCCAAACCACCCTCCCCACCTCATCTTTCCCATTCCACCACATGCATATTTCATGGAATGGTCATTGATGTCACCAGCAGGGCAGTTCGTTGACAGTGTGTGTGTATGTGGAAAGAGGATATGAAATGGAATATTATTAAGTTAGTTAGTCATTCTAGTAAAAATCCACAGATGGACAGCTGCTTCTTGCATGCTGCTGCTGCTGTGATTGAAGCACCTTGTCTTGCTGTCAGAGTCATCTGTGTTTGAATGATGTGTCATTATAACTGCTCTGTTATTCACATCCAGACCCTCAGAAATACATTTACATAATGTGTGTGATTCTAGTGAATTGCATGCAGTGTGTATTCTACTGATACAAAAAAAGAGCGCTATGCTATCACTGTTAGCTGGGTCTGGATGTAATCCTGGTGCAGGTGTCTGTACGTGGTCATTGGGCTGTCAGAAAATGCATATCTAGAGCTGGTCATTTGCAGTACTTTTATGTATTTATTATTATTATTATATTCAGCACTACATTATTAGCACCATTGTTTCTGTTTGTTGTTTATTGCTATTTATTTATTGCTCGATTATGGAATGTAGTCTGCTGTTGGGGGAAGTGAACAGAATAACAATTTAATTGTGTGGTACAACTATGCTTATGAAAATAAATGTCTTGAATCTTGAAATGTTTCAAATATGTTTGTTTTGTTTTTTTAAACACAGCAGGAATAAGAAGAACCCGTACTTCAAAATAAGGATGTTACATACCACATTTGTTCAAACCAATACAGCTTGAGTAGCCACGCTACTGATTCCAAGTACATATACCACAAGGACTTCATACATAAAGTTATCTCCAAAAACAATGATGAATACTAATGAAGAAAATCATCTATAGCCTAAAATAAAATTATATGACCATTAGGCAAGTTTTCTCTTCTAATTTCTAGCTCCCCATTTTAAAACCCCCACAAAAAGGCTGCTCGTGGTAGTAATGTATCAGTAGCCGTTGCGAGTTTCCATCCCTTGAAATAAGGCCTGGTATTGGCTTGATGCTATATACCTGGTATTAGGACTCGCACATCCGTACCTTAAATGTACATTGAAAGTTCAATAATGCCTATTGAAATTACAATATTCCTTGAATATTTGTTTGAATTTGAATATGCATTAAATATTCCCAGACTCCCTGAGGGTATAATCACTTTTACTCATTGGTGCTTTTCAAAAATAGTAAATCTGCAACAATTAACCAGCAACTAATATTTCATCAAATGCATTGATAGTCATTTTTCTAAGCAATTGTGTAAATCCCTCGAATTTCAGACTCCCAGCTGTGACTATCCAGTTTTTGTAGTCCTCCACGTAAGCAGACTAATTATTTGTTTTAAATCAAAACAAAACATTTGCCATCATTTTCTTTTACTTAGGACTTGAACTATCAAGATTGTTGCTCTTTTTTTGACATACTGTGAACCAAACTGGCAACAGAAACTTAATGTTTTGTACGTTTTGCAGAAAAAAAGAACAAATGGAAACAAAAGCTTATTTTGCCTAATCCGATTTGCATGCCGATTAATCAACAAAATAATCAACTGATCAATTTATTGTTAAAATTGTAAGTTGCAGCTAAAGTTGGGTGATTTTTGCCTAAAAATAAAATCTCAAACTTTTTTTAATCAATTTTTTTCTAATTCTTTTTACGCTTCCTATCTTTTAAACAAAATAAGAAACATAACACTGAAAATACAAAACAGGTTTTGCTTTCATTCTATCATTTGACATACATAACCCCTAAAATTTAAGTTACAAAACGTCTGCTTTGCATGAAATACGTCTAAACAAAGCTTAGGAGAACATTGAAATTGGTAAAGTGCAAACGTAAAACCCTTTTTTTTTTTTTCAACTTTGTTATAGATACACATTGCAACATCTGTCACTTAGAATACAAACCACACTATTTTGATAAAGTGCTGCCAGTTTTGTTGTATGCCAGCTGAACCAGGGGTGGGCAAACATTTTGACTTGACTGCAAAGAGTTTTAAATGTGACAAATTTTGACAGGAGCAGACGGATCAACTGTTATGTTTATCCACCTCATAAGAGAAAACAATGTTGGGATATCGAAAAAACATGTGCTTTAATTTCAATAGAAAATGAACAAACACATTACCACAGTGTTAGTCAAGTCCCTTGTATTCAACTATATTTATTGAAATGATGCTTGCGCCCTCAATGGCGTAGATATGTATTTTAAGACCCTGATCTTCTAAATGATTGCCCCAGTAGTTTCCGAGACTTTAGCGATAAGGCGGGCTTGATGGCCCCCGGGCATTGAGTTTGACCCCTGTGATCAATACAATGGTTAGAATACAATGAAATCTTTGGCGGTGGGGGGAAAATATATGTTTATTTAAAATAGAATTGATTTTCTTTTTATGTCTGTGGACACGTTTGCATTATTCTCCTTCTTCTTTTTCTCTCCCATGGTGTCTGCCACAGCAAATGGTGATGAGCCTGCGAGTGTCGGAGCTCCAGGTGCTGCTGGGGTACGCCGGGCGCAACAAGCACGGACGTAAGCACGAGCTTCTAACCAAGGCGTTACATCTGCTGAAGGCAGGCTCTAGCCCCGCCGTACACATGAAGATCAAAGAGCTGTACCGCAGACGCTTCCCCGCAAAAATGGTGTCTCACTCCGAGCTCTCCTTGCCCGGACCGCATCACCCAGCCACGGCAGGGGTGGTTGGAGGTGGTGGAGCTGCTTTGCCTGCTGGCCTTACACAGCTGGCGTACGAGGGCCACGCGGGACACAGTGGAACCCCGTCACCCGCCGCCTTACTGCCCCTTTCGCTGCTTGGCCCTGGGAAGCACGAATTCACCGGGTTGACGCACCACCTGTCCTCTGCGGTCCCGCTACACCCCGTCCACCCAGATGTGAAGCTTCAGAGGTTGCCGTTTTATGACATGCTTGATGAGCTCATCAAGCCAACCAGCCTAGGTAAGAACCTTTCACAATGCGTTGTGTTTTGGGGCATTGATTGAGGTGACCTAGCGTCATAGAAACTAACCATTATTGAGGGACTTAGAGTAAAAAGGGATGCTCAATGGTAAAAAAAAAAAAAAAAAAAAGTATTTAATAACCATCAAGTTATTCAAAAAACAATTGGCCTTTTGTTCCAATGTTTGCTTTTGCAAATACATGTTTATCATCTCAGCTAGTTTTAGTCAATATGTACAGTACATGTATATGAGTATGTATGAGCGACTTTGTTGGTCCGAATAAGAAAATGTACCGTTTATAATATACTGTGTTCCGTGGCACATGCATTTTTACTCCAAAATGGCTTTCTAATGCCAAATGAAATGTTGACATGCTAAATTAAGATTTGAGAATATCTGATATAAGGATAAGACATACCACATAACAAAATAATATTTAATGTGAAAACGTTAGTCATTGTGAACACTTTTAATTACAAGTATTATTTTACACTCGACAAACAGTTTCCCAGCCAAATTTGATTCCGAATTGGCGTGATCTATCATTGTATTGCATGCTCATTCAGTACCGAGTACCAGCACTTATTTAGTATTGCTTTGAAAGGTTCTGGCTTACTGATATATGTATTACAAAATAATGTAAATCCATCTGTAGCATTAGCATTTTAATAGAGTAAAAAATATGTCATTTATTTTTCCACCAATGCATAGAGAAGCTGGCCGCAGCTTTGCCATTCCACCATGTACCATTCCATTGTGAGATGTACTAAATGTTTTCTACCTGTTCCTCTTCTCGTTTCTCTCACAGCTTTGTCTGCCTCCATTCGCTTTGCATATGAATGTTTGCCTTCAAAGTGGTAAAATTGCACAGCCGCGCAACCGTGCCTGTAGAATATGTCGCTCCTTCTATTTGAATTTGAATTGCGTAGAGACATTTGTGGTCTCTCACGCACTGATTCAGTTCTGCACATACGGTTCCTTCCAAAACCAGACATACCTCCATATTAATAATGAATGTGTTCTCTCAACAGTGAGAGAAAGGGCGAGTGAGAAACAGGAGGAAGATGGTGCACGTTATTTCACCAGGATAAAGATTTTAATGGTTCTTTGAAAAAAAAAATGTGTGATTCTATTCCTAACTTAATTATAATAGTCATGTTATCATTCAATCATACACATATGCCTCATTCAGCTCTGTTGATTATTATTGATGCTACTTCCTCATTTGCACTCATGCACAATATAATTTTCACTGAATACCTACCCCCACTCCTTCTGCTTCAAGTATTTATGCCCTTACATAGAATGTTGCCATGTGTGTCATAAAATGCTAAAATGATACTCCTGTTAAATCAAATTTATTTGATCCGTGAAAGGGTTAGATTTATTGCATGACACATTAATGTGAAGACGTTCCAATAGCTATCCGTTCAAGACGTATTCGACTGGTGAGTCTAATTCTTTACAAAGCCAATTCCAATGAAATTGGAATGTTGTGTAAAGGGTAAATTAAAAACAGTACACACGTTTTTGCAAATCCTTCTGATTGATTTGATCTCTTGACCTGCTAAACCCATACTAAGGATATACTGTAAAAATCAAAACGAAAAACCTAAAAATGGTTCACATTAGTCCAGCGCAGTCTACATGTTTAAACAGCACAAAGAAGTAGAAAAAATTCTCAAGTCCTACTTGTTATTTCTAAATATTTACTATGTTAATGCATCAGTCAGTTATTTATACTCTGCATCTGGAAAGTATTCACATTTTTTTCCACATATTGGTATGTTACAGCCTCGTCTTCTAATGGAATAAAATGTGTTTTTCTCTCAAAATTCTACGCATAACACTCCATAATGAGAATCCACAGCAATATTCATATCTCTCCAGAGATACCATATTTCTCAGAGTACAAGTCGAGTTTTTCTCCCTCATTTTCAAGCCCCATGTTAGGGGGGTTGACTCAAAACCGAAAAACTCTAAACAGAACAATTTTTTCCGCATATGTGTTTGGATAACATATATCATGTCATCTACAAGGCATGAAATGAACATACACTCCTCTAATTTGATATAGTACGCATCCTCTTTGTCGTCAACAACAAGGCTGCGTGGATAATTGTTTTCGGCGGACACTGACCCATTATGAAACGGAAACGACGACTTGTCTCCTTCAGCCAGCATGGATGTCGGCAGCTGGGGGGGTGGGGGGGCAGTGAAGGGCAACCTTCCACACTGTGATCTCACAACAATCATCACATGGGTATGGGCCTTTTCAACCAATTAATATCGATGATGAGCAACGCCTGGTTTCCTCCCAAGATGACTTCAGGAATTAATGCCATTTGTACGATCCGTTTTTGATTTGTGCCTTGAGACAATCATTTCTCAGAGGTCTACATACAGTTCCTTTGACTTCATGAATGGTCTGTGCCACGCACCTGTGGGCCTTATACACACAGGTACAGTATGTGCCTTTCCAAATCAAGCCCACTCAACTGAATTGGCAAACAGTGGACTCCAATTAAGCTCTCGGGAGTCATCAATGGAGAAATGATGCGGCTGAGCTCAATTCTGAGCTTAGTGGCAACGGCTGTGAATCCTTGGTCCACAAAGGGAAAGTTACTCAGCTCTGACAAATACTCAATAAAACAAATGAACAGAACTCCAGGTTGTAGTGATGAACAGAGAGCACGACATGACTAATAAAATCCAATTCATTTTTGCATTTTAGACAATTATCAATGTTCCTATGCAAATTGTTGGCAGATGTGTGTTGTCCTGGGTGCGGCCCACGTAGCTCTGGCACAGCCTGTAAAATATCTCCTATTTGCATTGACGAGAATAGCAGCAGCAGCTGCCAGACTGAGAACCCACCGATCTAAGCATTTCTGTACGTGCGCATTGGAATGTCTTAATGAGCCCGGTGACCATAGAGCTGGAGAACAAGTCCATTCAGCTTTCGAGCAGTCCCTGTTGTTAGTGAAGAGGAAGTTACACAGGTTGGCTTGTAAATTCTAGATATGACCTTTTGTCACACGTTGTTGTAGAGATTTTTTTTTCTGAGAATGGAATTGTCTTTTTTTTTGTGTTGGTGTGCGTGTGAGTCTGTTTGCATGTGGCGCACTAAATTAATGAAAAAGTAGCAAAGGCACGACCAAGCTAACAAACTCCAGCTGGGCTTTGTTGTGCTGATTAGGCAGATTGACTCGGGAAAATTCTCTCTAGCTTAGCTCATACCTAAGACCAGACCATAAGCACAAGGGTTTAAAAAAAAAAAAAGAAGATTTAAATCAAAGTCAGCACTACTTCACATACTGTATTGCACCTTTTTAGACTCAGCCAGTATGAATGATCTGCCTAGTTAGTCCAAAAGGCAGCAAACCAGACAGTAGTTCCTATTACTGTTTTTAAACAAACCAGGGACTTTGAAATAAAAGTGAAATATACTGTTCCAAATATTCCCAAATCTTTTCTCCATGTAGGTTTTTTTTTCTTTTTTTTTTTTTTTTTACTGTCAAAGATTAGTTATGGCATTTTAACAGTTGGATTACAATTTAATAGTCTGGAGATTTCTTCTCACATCTCACATGGCAAAATTCAGTTATTCATCACCATGTTAAATACAATATAAATACAACGCTAAATACAAATATGTATTTTTACAGGCAATGATTTTGAGGCCTTTGCTACAGGTTGTCTGTAAATTGTTGGCATGAACTAGAGTTATAAGTCGACCCCTCTAATATGGGGGTTGAAAATTAGGAAGGAAAAAAATGACTACACATGTACTTGGAGAAATACGGTAGTCTTCTTTGTATATTTGTTTTTCACCTAGAAAAAAAATGTTTTATTTTTTTGCAAATGCTGAAATACTTAATAGCTGTAGCTCTACAGGCGAATATACAGGATATTCTGATGACGTTCACATCACTTGTGTGGTTATATTCTGGTTTTGCAGAATGGATATTTAACTATCGGCAGATAAGACAAAGGCAGTTTACATTTGCGAGCTAGATTGTTCATTTTCATGCAGATTGTTGAAAGAAAGTAATCGTTTTAAAAAAACGGAATATTCATATCCGACTATTTTATATTACAAATGTTGCAAAAAAATCTATTTTCTTTCTTATGATGTCAATCTCGTGAGAAATCTCGTATTGTGGGACTTGTGTCTCGTCCCAGCCATATGCTGTATATATATATTGTACATACTTAGATTAAATGCTGTTGTGTGATGCAGAATTAACTGGGTTTCTAGTGTCACTGCATTCATCTGTGTATGTTTGCAGATGTACTGATGAACCATTTGCAGGTAGATAATATAGAGCATTTGATGAGAAACGAAGCCGAATCTACGATTACCAAAAAAAAAAAAAAAATCTGATTGGTGTCACAAGCCTTTTTTGATGTTCTCATCAAAACACAAAGACGTGAACCGCATCACCTAGGTTAGAAACGTCTTGATTGTGTCATTTGGGCTTAAAAAGACGAATAATGAATATTTATAAATACAAATATGATGGACAGACAAAAAAGTATATGAACATGGGGGTAATTTGGCTTTGATCTACATCCAGACTTCTGTCCTCTGTTTTTCGATTTTTCATTCTGTTAATCCCATGAATCTGCATCTTTAAAGAAGTGTGGCGTGATTGTAGATTGAAAATTCATGAGGGTTGTAACCTTTTTCATATCTCATAAGCACACTGAAACCTGAGAACAAAACCGGTTTTGTGGTGAGAGTGACTTCTAGTGCATTGGAAGGGTGGTGTGGGGGTGAGAGTGAGAAGTAAACGGGAGGGAGGGAGAGAGGAAAAGGGAGGGAGGGAGGGAGGGAGAGAGTGAGAGAGTGATCGAGGTCTATTTTTAGTCTCGGTTGCCCAAAAGGAAAAGTCTGAAAGCACATCACATGTAATTTTGTTCTGTGGCACAGACTGGCTCCAAAATGTAGCAAAAAAAAGGACATGTTACAATGATTGTATGAGATGCTGTAAAGGTCCTTTTTAGTGTGGATGGTCATTACCGCAGAAATGAAATACTCAGAATATCTGATGACCACTACCGATGCTGTAATTATCTTAAGTAGGTGTACAACGGCGAGTCACGTGCATGCATTTTAAGCAGTGTCTTCATTAATTTCACCAGCTTTTTTCCAGCCATAGCATAAAATCCTGATAAGCCGTTCTTCCATGTCACATTCACAACCCACACGAGTCCACAGTCATAATTATTCAGCCCTGTGATTAAAGTGTATGCCCACTTTAAAATAATTAATTGCTATAGATGATTGCTTCACTGACGTTAATATAAATTCCGATCCATATTTGAACCGGCACAATCCCTCCAAGGGAGGGAGACTGAAGAAAATTCTACAAAACATTTTTTCGATATATGATGAATTGTTTGTATTACAGTTTACAGAATAATATCACGAGGACAGCGTCTAGGATACTGGAAAAAATGTTTACCAACCGCATGATTAAAGAAGCTTATCTCACAGTTTGTCCACTTGGTGCGAACCTCATCCTAACATGGAATCAAACTGTAGCTCCAAATGATGCTCAAACTATTAGCAAAGAAGTTGCCAGATGGTTTTCAGTGTAAAACTGCGAGTGTTGGCACAGTTAACACAACATGGGAGCAATATGACCGTCTGTTGTGTAAGTTCCATTCAAGACTGTCCCTCAATAGTGCAGTATTTTAAAATGTTTGATTTCATCCTGCTGTTGACAAGCGTTACTGATTTACATGAATGTATGGTGAAATTTTGTAAGTGGCATACATAAATGGTAATTTCCTGTTATGTGTTTTTGTTTTTCCACAGCTTCGGACAACAGCCAGAGATTCCAGGAGACATGCTTTGCCTTTGCGTTAACCCCACAGCAAGTCCAGCAGATCAGCAGTTCGATGTAACATGAATGAAATACCTTTGTGTCTTATAGCCACTCTGTAAATTATTTCTTAATTATTCATTACAGCTGTTTGCCGTCTGCTTTAAGGGACATCTCGGGGACCAAATGTGATTTCTCAGTTCAAGTCCAATTGCGGTTTTGCCTGTCAGAAACAAGTTGTCCTCAGGAAGATCATTTTCCACCCAGTTTGTGTGTGAAAGTAAATGGCAAGCCATGTAACCTGCCGGTGAGAACACATGCAGAACACAAGCAGCCACATTCCGGTTTTGGGTGTATTTTCATACAGTTCTTGTAATCTTCACATTTTTGCCGTACATTGTCACAGGGTTATCTTCCCCCAACCAAAAACGGTGTTGAGCCGAAGCGGCCCAGCCGACCCATCAACATTACCTCACTGGTCAGATTGTCCACTACGGTCCCAAATACCATTGTGGTGTCCTGGACCGCTGAAATCGGAAGGGTAAGTTGACACCAAGGGCTAGATTTACTCAAATCCGAAATTGTGGCTGTGAAAATTTGCATCCATCAAACAGGTTTCCGTGCATTGTTGGTGGCCGGTTACAACGATTGGCACCCTTTTCAAAGGAGACGTTCAAGAGACGGTGTTGCAATTTTGGTGTTGCTGATAACTGTCATCATCATATTTACATAAAAATAAACATGAATATAAAGTGATAGAATGGGAAAGGTTAGTGGAAAACAAACGGGCTGATTTATTAGAATTCAGAAAAGACTGCTCCAAAATTTTGGGGAGAGCAACAACTGCTTAAAATTCATGTTTTTTTTATATATATTTTATTTGATTCCTTACATTGCGACCCCCCTCCGACCCCAAAAAAAATGTTAAATGCATAAATAATATACACTGTAGTGTTAATGTTAAATTCATCTATTTGGAGACACCTCTCAGAATGGCCAAAATTACAACTGCAACAGTTTAACATATTAAAGCATTTGCAGTCAGCTTCCATATACGGTATGTTTGGTTGAGCAATCATTTTTTTTGCCCATATATGTTCAGACAACCTCAGTGAACGACTGCTGGATTAACACCTAACGCTTTTTACAAAAAGTCTTAAAGGGACAATGAGTAAGATTTAGACCGTTTTTCATTAGAAAGAAATAATTTAATGATTATTAAAAAAAAAAAAAACTTGTGTTCTTAACAACCAACAGTATGTTTTGAAAATAATTGTAGGTCTAGTCACTGTATCATTCAATTATATTACATAGGGGGTGGCACTCCTCTGGAGGCCGCCATGTTTGTTATACTGCAGCTACGGCCAATGATAAATGCAGCACCTGCAGCACCTCCTGCTGTCTGTAATGAAAATTGGTTTCATTCTTACACATTGTCCCTTTAAGGAAGTTTTAAGAGTTTTAGCACCGTGCTCTCCTGTCAGTTTAGTGTGAGATGGTAGTCTGTGACATTTTTGGTCATTTTCTTCAGTCTTGGATACTCCCTTGATTTGATCTCAAGCCTTTCAGTCTTTGTGGTGACAGTATTTACAATCATGACAATATGATATGAGGACAAATAAGTGTGTAAATGTAAATACGACATTCTACTGCATTTTCTCCTTTTGTTTTTGATTTTAGATGCTCATTGCACTAGACACAGTGTAGTCAAAATCTTCTACATCTCCAGTTCGTTGGTTTCTACCAAGACCATGATGAGGGAAAAAAATAACTTTGTGGCGGAAAAATGTCTTAAGAATCTAGTTGTAGTCTTTTGACTCGTGACCCTGAAAAGTCATTGTAAAATCTCAGACTGTGATTGAAGAATAAAAGCAGTCTTTAGATATGAGTTAGTGTAAGATGGTAATCTTCCAAGAGTCTTTCCCAAATCTTGCCTTTTGACACAAGTCAGGGGTCCTTGTAATTCCTTAAAAACACAACAGATGGCAGGATTATTCTTCCCATAGTGTTTCAACGTGTCTCAGTCAAACAGCTGTTGGTTTTATCCAGTTGGTGGAACATTGAGGGGGGGGAAACAAACTCACATAATTACATGGTTTTCACCTTCACAGAATTACTCCATGGCAGTGTACTTAGTGAAGCAGCAGTCATCAACTGTGCTTTTACAGAGGCTTCGGGCCAAAGGCATTAGGAATCCAGACCACTCCAGAGCACTCAGTAAGAATCCTTTGAACCTCTTTGTGATAAGAACTGCACAGGCCCATTTATAGTATAGCAGTTTTTTTATTTAAGTATACATATATTCTTTGCCACTTCCAGTGACAAGATTTATCGTCAGTATTTCAAGTTTTATCTTTGAGTTTTCATATTGACGACCAAGACTCCTAAAGGCTCACAGCTTTGTTTGTAAGTAGCTACTTTGAAATATAGATCAGGTTTCTTTGCTACATCCAACGCGGTTTGTCCTGAATCTATGCAGCCCACAATAAGCTCAAATCCAGCAAGTCATACTGCAGGGAAATATGTTGCCCATTGTTTGAAAGCTTTATTTCTGTGAGACCGCGTGTCCTCCAAAAGGATAGAAAAACCAAAGCATACTGTGGAAAAATACCCTAGAATGGGGAAGAACAGACAAATCTCAAGCTTTTATAAATAGTCCTTATCTAAATTATTTTAAATTTTTCCAAAAGCATCTGAACCTGAGACCAAAATACCTGTGACAAGTACACTCAAAAAAATGGACACCCTCCTTTTTGCCCAGGGCATGGTCTTCTTTGTTATTCATTTTTAATAATATTGTTTGACCACAAAGGGAAAAAAAAAGCACATTAATTTGTACCATATGTTTAAAGGGTGAAACGTGACCTTAGTCTGCAAAATGCATGAAAGATTAAAATTCCGATATTTTTTTTTTTTTTTTTAGTCTTTATTGCAATGAAGCTTGAGCCATATTGGTGTGGGTATTTATAAAGTTTCTCTGTTTGCCTACAGTCAAAGAGAAGCTAACAGCAGACCCAGACAGTGAAATAGCTACAACTAGTCTTCGTGTGTCTTTGCTCTGCCCGGTAAGCGTGCTTCTTTCATTTCAAGGCAATTTACAGCTATTCTGTAGCATTAAGGCCCATTACCAAAACAAACATGTTGTGTACAATCATTTCATTTTTGTCTACATAATACACCTATGGACTTATCTTTTTACCGCCTGGTGTGCACCTTTTGAAAATGCTTGATGTGTTCTTTGACATGTATTACACCCATATACAGTTCTTTAACCCCCTCCTGTGCAAGTCACCAATTGATTGCCTTAAGACATATTCATGTGCCCTATGCAGCTCGGAAAGATGCGGCTGATGATTCCATGCAGGGCGCTGACATGCTCCCACCTGCAGTGCTTTGACGCCACGCTGTATATTCAAATGAATGAGAAGAAGCCCACCTGGGTATGTCCTGTATGTGACAAGAAGGCTCCGTATGAACTCCTCATCATCGACGGGTAAATTACCCTACTTCTACCTTCATGCTTAGTCCAAAATGTATTTAACCCATGGGGGAAATTTCAACCTAAATCGGGCTTTTTATGTTTTTGATGTATGATAACAAAGGAAAGGCATACAGAGAAAAAAACTCGGAGGCTAAAATATTGCATAGATTGTCAAAACGTGACGACTTTCAATATGCCACACTGCCGTCCTTTCTAAATGCTTGCAGACGGTCAAAAATTACACCCTGTAGGTGTCAAATTGAGCCCATGTTGGGCTTATTTACTGCCATTCAGAATTGGAAATATTGTCTGTCCCTTTTGGACCTATTGAAAACCCAATGTTTTATCATGCATTTCTCCCGATTTTTACATGAATCCTCTCAGTGTTTGCGTTGACACTCCAAAACCATCGGGGGACACTGGTGGTCAACCTATGACATACATTGGCAAGCCTTTCAATGACTTAGATGATTGGCTTGGACTCCCATAATGCAGAAGTCTTCAAAAGTCCTAATACTTTAATTCTAACATAATAAATGTTTATATTTCAATGTAATACATTTATATTTCAATGTAATACATTTATAAATATAAAATGTAATTACTTTTATTATTATCGCATTTTTACAATTTTTGTACATAAAAAAAGTATATATGTATGGATAGGGCTGATACTGCTGAACATTTTGAGGGATTTAAAGTAAATATATGTACTTACATTTGACAATGTTATGACCCTTTCCAAGTCAGCCCCAGTTGGCTGATAATAAGGCCAGGCTAGTGAAAAATCCCCAGACACCCAGGGGTTAAACCTAATTGTCTATTTTATTTTTATGTGTTTCAGTGGATGTGAGAGTCTTAATTTTCCTGGAAAACTTCTGAATCTTAACACTATACTATACATCACAGCTGGACATTCAAGTATTTTTTGTCTTGATGTATTTATTTACTTGTAGACAGGTAATAAATATGACATCTTGTACAATGTTCAGTTCAATTTTCAGTGAACTCATGCGCTACTGTCTTTTCCATCTGAAACCTCTTCATCATAATTATTGAAATAAATTATGACTGAGTCCAAATACTATTGTCTCCATTTTAATTCAACTGTGTTTTCCAGAGAACTGTAAGAATGAAATGTTTGTTCAATGCGGCACTGCTTCACTTTGACTACAATATGCGCAATTCTTCTGACGGGTGATGTGGTTTTCGATGTTGAATCCCTCAGGCTTTTTGTGGAGATCCTGAACAGCTGTGTGGACTGTGATGAGATTCAGTTCAAGGAAGATGGGAACTGGGCCCCCATGAGGACGAAAAGGGATTTGCAGGAAGTCTCTTGTGCAGCTTTAAACAGCAGCGTGAATGGTAAGAAATGAATGGTAATAGGGGCTAGCAAGAAGACTGAGTATTTAAGTAATTTTATACTAAATTAAATGACACAAAATGTTTATTTGAGTATTTATGACACTCATTATCAGTCAAGATACAGCTAACAAAGAAGGCACATGTAATAAAGCAAGTTTAATGTTTGTTTACAGTGGAGGTACATATATATACTCTCTTCCAAGCATAATTCTTATTTTTAATTTTGACTGTATTCGGACTAGGGAAAAAAGTCTGTTGTTTGGGTGCTGCCATTGAAAAATGGACCGTTCTGTTTGGCACTAAGCCACGTTTCGCCCAAGAGCTATGTACGCTCTCAGTAACAACAAAACAAGAACACAATAAAGATAATAATTGCACTATGTGAAACAGTTTTTGTTCCATAATCCATGATAAATATAATAGTAATATGTTTGTCAAATCTGCTGCTCTCCAGGTCCGTGTTTGACGTCTGCAAGCTCAGATCAGCAGAGCTCCTTGTCAGCCAACCACAGCAGCAGCTCCAGCGAAAGCAGCAACAGCAAGAAAATGGGGGTGATCGACTTGACAATGGACAGCTCCTCAGAAGATGAAGAGCAGGACTCTCCGCCGCCGTTGCCGCCTCCGCCTCTACCTCCATTGCCTCCTCCCGCTAAACGCTCCTGTCCCTCCATTTCCCCGACATCGCCGCCCGTCCTCAACAAAGGGTAAGTCACCCTCGACGCAATGGTTGTGATTTTGCCCGCTCTCGTAGCTTAGGAATCAAGTGTTGAAAAGGTTCACATGGGAAGTGAAGCATGTCGATATGAAATGATTCATGAGGTTTTCACTTGAATGCACGAATAGGTTTTTACCGTTTTGCTTGAATAGCCACATAAAAGGTTGAGTGTGTAACATTTGTTCTTGAAATCCCATGTGACAGGTAGAATGCTCGGTAGAGAATTTTCCTTAAGAAATAAATAGGACTCATTTAGCAGTTTTTAATCTAGGATCGGATGAAGCGAACTTGCTTTTTGCCACGATATCGATTTTATTGATTTATTTTCATGGAGATTGCGTCGTGTGGAGTCTCACAAAAACTGCAATATCCTTGATAGGAGTAGATAAAAGTACACCGGTGACTTAAACACTGCTTCAAAGCTAACATTATGATTGTGTTGCAGCCAAAGATGCGCTCATGTCAACCATATAACATTGTTCACAGGTTTGTGTTTTTGGCTCGGTGGACGCGCAAGAACCCTTTGAAACATCAAATCTGACTATGAATGTGTGGCTCCCCATTTGCCAGCAGGGTGTTGAACCTGCACCACCAGGCCTCCCCCGTGACTCGCGCTCCCAGCATGCCAGCAGTGGACACGAGCTACATGCCTCCTGTCCCACCGCTCATCCAGGACTACAGACCCTACTACCACACCGCCAACGACCTTCCGGGTAATTTACCATTGTTATCCCTGACCGTTGTCTGATGAAAAAGCACTCTTTACACACCTCGCAACAGTGGATATCGGATGCCTGATAACCAAGCTTGCGCCCACTTCATTTTCAGATTTGAACTTCTTCTCTTTCCTGCAAGGTGACAATCATCAGGTATGTGTCACAGCATGCCACACTGGCTGAGGTTTTAGCCATTGTTCGTCACTCTTTGCGCACATTAAGTCTTTTAGTGAAACGCATTTTTAGAACTTGGAAAAGTCGCTCCTATGTAATCTTAAGCCAGCTGCTCGCTGAACGCTGGAACTAATCACAGTCTGTGGCTGACCTTCGTACACGTAGCAGCCCACTTGCAACAATACAGTATTCTTTGCAACAATAAAGGCAAGCCCCGGCATTCAATTAGCAACGTCTTGAAGTGCCTACTATGTAATTACATTGAACTGCAAACAGCATGGTGTGATTGACAAAGAAATAGTAGATTGCCTCAGCAAGTAGAGCTTTCGCTAAAAGACAACGCAGAGAGAGAGAATCAAGAGTCTGTGGAGAAAGCTCTTTCATGACGACAAAGGGCCATTTTTATCTTGTCACCAGATGGTGATTAGACATCCTTTGCTAATTTCATCGAGATGTATGTGGAAATGTTTGAGACAGCTGGCATAAAAACAAATTTTCCTGCATCTGAGATTCTACCATGCTTGTCTTTTTAGTCACAGCACATGTAAAAATATCAACATTATCTAAAAAAAAGTCCTGTGCGCCCATAGAACCATAGACAAATGGAATCACGGGCAAACAAGTAGCAAACCAAAGACAAAACAGAACAAAAAAAACGAGCTGCAAAATCATACACTGCATTTTCCCGTAGGGCAGTTCTTCTCAATTATATATTGCCCCCCCACAAAAGAGAAAACATTTCGCCACACCGACCATAAATAAGATTATTATCTCTGAACATTTTATAAGTATACTTAAAACTATCCGTTTTAATATTGATACAAGGAAAAAGCAATGGTAACTTCTTTTTTCACAGCATTTATACAGGTTAAAGGTTTGCCTAAGCCAGGGGTCTCAAAAATACGGCCCGCGGGCCGGTTCTGGTCCGCACATGGGTTTAATTCGGCCCGTGAGATGATTTCATATAAAAATGATAAAAGTATAATAAAAAAAATGAAGTAAAAATAATTGAAAAAGTTTAAATGTTTTATGATGATTAGTGACGGTAATGTTTTATTTTTAATTGTAATGTTGTGCTTTTACTCATTTGGACAGTAGTAACAAATACTGATAAATATGAAGTTGTTGTTTTAAAGTAATAGAAATATATACCATGATTTTATTGGGCCCTCCATAAGGCCCACAAGCTAAAACAAGTTTGACAACTCTGGTCTACTGAAAAAAACCCAAGTGTATCAAAGCGCCTGGAAAAAAAAGATGCTCATCTTTGTTTTATCACAATTACACTTCGCAGGGCAAAAACAAATCCTTGTCCTTGGGGTCATCCCCCGCCCCCCCTGGCATCGCCTTGGGGGCCCGCCCCACACTGCTTTAGGGTTAGAGTTCTATTTTAACGCTTGTTGGCATGATTGATAGCTTCATGCACTGTCCGCTGCTGTTCTGCGCTCACACATTACGTGTGCTCTAACTGTATTAGGAGGATAGATCAGGGGTTCTCAAACTTTTTGGAGTCAGGGGCCCCACCTTTAAAAACACCTTTTTTTTCCCTCTTGCTGTCGACTGAAAATGACATCACGTGCTGAACTGATTGATACCTTCATCTCCTGTCCCTTGCTGTTCTATGACAACCAATCAATCCCAATCAATCATAGTACAGTTTATGAATGTCTCACATGACCAACAGGTGAGCGATAATTGGTCCTTACCCGAGCGTTGAGCATGGGTGATGTTATTTTCAGTTTAAAAGCAAGTAGAAAAATGTGTGTTCAAAGGTATTGATTGTACCTGAACAACAATGTAGTTATCTAAATTTAGATCAAATATTAACTATTTACTGCTAATAATAAATGGATTATCCCTTTGAGCACGTTCATGTTCAAATTGATATGAAATCAGTATTGATTTTTTTTTTGTCTGAATATATTGCACAAGATTGTATTGTTTTAATAAATCAGACCTTTAAAAAAAAAAAAAAAAACAAGATCAACCATGACAAATAATTTGGAAATTTGTGTGCGCCCACCCAAGTGACGTCTCAGGGAAGTCTGATGGTGCCTTAATTTCCAAATCGTAGTTTTCCTGAGACATATGTTTCATCGAGATCCACTTGGAAAATCCATCTCACTTTCAATGTGAAATTAACACATGGACCTACAAGATATGTGATCCCTGCCAGTGTTGTGCGTGCAGCTTATCCGCTTGCTATTTTGAAGGCCCGTGTGTTTTTCCATTCACTTTTTAATAAATCCAGTACATGCATTTTAATCAGATACGATCAGACTGAGGAGACGGCGTAAAGCAGAGTTTGACCAGGTTGCCAAGCAACGCAACGCGTAGGACACACGCGAGATCAAATATATATATATATATATATATATATATATATATATATATATATATATATATATATATATATATATATATATATATATATATATCTGACCTTAATTTGTGTGTTCTCCGGCAGCATTACAACATGGTGATGGCAGCGGCGGCGGCCGCCTCGGCTTCGGACGACCACGAGCTTCTGCTCAACCGCTTCCTGCCCTACAGCACCTCTGGCTCCTCCGCATCTTTACTGACTCCGCCGAGCAACGGGGCCGCCGGCTCCGGCGGCAGCAGCAGTAGCAGCAGCAGCCTGGTGTCCTCCGGCAGCCTCCGGGACTCTCACTCCTTATCCTCACACTCACACGGCGGCGCGCTGGCCGGCCGCGGCGGCACGGAAGCGGCGGTGGCAGCTATATACGGAGGAATTCCTGACGTTATATCGTTGGATTGACTAACAAAGAGTCCGGCTGGATCCATCCATGAATTTAACTGCAGGGTAGAGAAGTGACTCGCAAACTAGACTCGAATCATTCAACTCCTCGGTGGAGTCGGAGCGCAAGCGGAGCACCCGGACGGCGTGAAGGTAATGTCTGCTCAAACGGTCGTGAAGGTCAGCCGAAGGTCATTGACTTTTTCGGTGGCTCGCATTACAACGTTACTGCTCCCGACCTGGCACAGCGAAAGCGCGGACGAGGCTCTTTTTGTTTGTCTGTTTCTTTAATGAACACAGGCGAGGCGAGGCGCGGCGTACAGAGAACAAAATCTATTTTCTCCTTTTACTTTTGTATGGTCAATCGGGATACATCCATGCGGGCAAGCTGCTTCAACTGCTGTTTTTAGTTTTTACGTTTATAGTTTGTCGTCCGTACAACATGTCTGGCTCCTGGTTTGCGTGATGTGTTCAGTGACATCTTGGTTCAAACTCGTCGCCGCATCAGTCCTCCTTGTGTCACCTACAGACAATTCTCAATGTTTATTACTACTTCTTTTACGCATTATGCATTCCTTTACATGTTAGGTTACCCTGAATCTGTGAAAGGAAATGGGCAAATGGAGCGACCGTATCCACCGCATTTGCACCCCTTTGAAAGACCTTCAACATACAGTATTCGGACTGTTCTTAGAGCTTCACAATATTTATGAAACCGTGAGATGGAAGATTTTTTTTATTTTTTATTTGCTTATGCCAAAAATAACAAGGTACCTTGATGACGATGACGAGAGTGCAGTCGGAGTCCTCTCGTCTTTCTTGGGACACTTAAAGCGCATTCTTTGCTGGACCATTCAAAATAATCGAACAATGAAGTTAAAAGTCGAACCGCGGCCCGTCTTGAGTCGTTCCACGGCGACTTGATTTTCAACTAGTGCCTGTTTGTGTGAATGCGTCATCGCATGTTAGAGATGGTTTCTCCCGAGTCAAAAAAAAAGAATGTCTTAATGTGTCTCCTGTTTTTATAAACAACGTTTTGTCCATTTAGGCATTTGGGGGGAGTTGACAAAACGTCAATGGTTTCGCTAAACTTCAAAACATAGTAGATCTTTGAAACTGAATGAAATTCGATTAGGGATGGACATTGAACTCTGAGGAAAATTACCGTGTCCTACACTACCAGTCAAATGTTTGAAAACACACTCTAATTCAGTGAGGGGGGTGTCATAAGTCATCACAATTCTTTGATGGGACAAAAAAGGACAGAACATGTTTTCAAATTTATGTTCTTCAATATCGGCACCTTTTGCAAATCCTGTTTTTATCAGTCAACTTCATGGTTCAGACGACGCTTTAGGTCATAAATGACCTAATTCAATTAACTTGAATTTGAAGGCGTTTCCAGACCTTTTACTGGTATTCTGTATATGAACTATTTCCATATCGCTATATTTACTTGCTTCTAAATAATTTTTACAACTATTTTTAACACTGAAAAGCTTTGTAACCTATGGGGGAAAATGAAAAAAAAAACAACAACCAAACAAACTTGAAATACAGTCGATTGTGACTGAAGCTCTTCTCGTTAAATGTACACGGCGCATAAGAAAGTAGCATGTCAACAGGCGCGCGGAGCAGGGACAGCCATTCAAGCAAATGGAAACTCGGTAATGCAGTGTAACCGATTTGCCAACCTTTGTAAACTTCCTCGGTTCATCTTCCACTCGTGTGTAGTTAGAAGCGAGGCATTACATAAACCTTCCCTGAATGTTCTAAACTGCTGCTGCGTGAATGTAGGCCTTCGCTCTCGTAAGGCTTTTTGTTTTTAGGTCACAAACGAGTTGAAACTGAATCAACAGTGCCTCAGCTGTCAGCAGCTAAGTAGTGCACTGAATGTTCCCTCCTTTTTTCCCCCAGTTTGTATTTAATCAGCAGTCAGTTCACCACAATTATCAATATTCCCAAATATGTATGAATTGATTCTTTTGTAATCATGCCCACCCCTAAGATCAAACTCGAAAATTGTGATTTACATCCATCCATCTTTTGTTGGGTGAATCTGCAGTCAGACTGCAGGTGAGCAGGAACACATAGAGAATTGAGAATCCTGCAAGCGCTAGCTTCAATGTGTTCAGCTGAAACTTGTACTGAATTGGAAATTTAAAAAATCCTGGGGTGTCGGAGTCATCGGCTCACATACAGTCAAGCTCACTATTTTCTTATCCTGTACGTCTTGAAACTTCAAAGATTCAAATAGCATATTCCCAAGCATCCCCTGCAGACAACAAACACAATATTTTGCCATGCATGGTCCCATAGCCTGATCACTTTCTTTCTCAGCTTACTAGTCCGAATGAAATCGGAGCCGTTAGTCCGCGTTTTTGTACTTTATGTGACCGAAACAAACAGGGATTGCTTCTGAAGGTGATTTAGTGTTTAGTTTTCTTCATGTCGCCGGAGAAAGAACTAGACTTCATGACCATGCTCCTTTGTTATTGTGAAGATTGTTTAAGGACTTAAAAAAATAATAAATTGAGGTCATCTCCTCAGATCAACCAACCCCGTATTATCAAACACACACAATTGATTTTTTCCTGTGTGTTTTCCTGTGCGCTTTTTATTTATTTGCTGTTATTTCTCAGTGGGATTTACTTTTTTACAAAGTGATTTATGTGGGACATTGTGTATGAGTTGTCATCATTCCCGATCTGTTTTGTCTTTTTTTTTTTTGCTTTGACAGAAGTGTGCGTTTCTCACAAACGATAAAGGTACAATAAGTTATTACCAATCCATGTTCATTTTCTTGAGAGCTTTAATGGCGCAATAATGCTAGCCTGCTCATACAAAAGTCATAATGACTTAATGGCTTTAGCTTGCCTTGCTATCATCAAGTCATTATGAGTTAACTTTAATGACAGTACATAATGTACAAAAAGAACATTTAAAGGATCGTTTATGAATAATTTGACCCTCAACAAACTTGGGAGCTTGAGAAGACTAGAACATTGAGCACCTGGGCATACGGGTTAAGAACTTTAGAGATCAAATTAAGGTTGAGTAGACACTCCAAAATATTCCAAATTAATGCATTGAGTCTCCAGTGCAGGCTGTGTATCAGACTACATTCTGTTAGTGTAAGGGGCATCGCAGGCCATGTTGAACGTGTTTCTGCTCAGGTGTCGGCATAAAATGGATGGATTGACCAAAAGTCATCTTAAAACGCAACTATAGCACTGACCTTGAAGTTCACCATTACAGATTTTAAGCTACTTGTCTTTCTTTGTCCTTCAAAATGAGCGTCTTGCGTGATATGACAGCAGACAACATGCAGGCCAGTTCGTCTGTGCAGGTGCACGCTTCAAGTTGTCCGCCATTTTCCAGTACACGCTGTACCCGATAAGATCAATGTTAGGGTGCCAGGGCCCGGCCGCGCACTCGTTCCGTCGGGATCGAACGAGGCCGCTCCTCAAAAACGGTCGAGATGTTTCCCACTGATCGAAAGGGAAAATTCAACGATATGTATATTCTGCCCGTGTGGAATCCTGAATATTCAGATCCAAATGTGTTTGATGTCCGTTTTGTGTCAGAGCCGCTCGCAAAAAAAGTGATTTATATATTTTTTAAGAGAATGGAAGCCGTAGCTAAGTATGGAAGAAAGGACTGTGGTCAATAAAGAGTGTCTCGAGCTGTAATAGTCAACACCCGCACTCACTGCCTTAAAACATGTACAGGTTTGATTTCATGGCTCCTACTCCAAAACCACACAAGGCTTTTAAAGAAGAGAACTGTGTTGAGTACAGTAAACCCTTGTCAGTTTGTACAAATGTACCAAGTGGAAGAAAATATTTATTACATGCATTCGAACAAATTGTTTACTTCTTGAATGTTAACTGTTTATGTAGAAAACTTTAGATGTATTAAAAGTGCATTCTGCTAATTCACCGCATTTGTCTTTCCTTCCTTTCCAGCATTTACTATAGCAGTGGTTCTCAAAGTGGGGTCTGCGGACCCCTGGGGGCCCGTGGCCTGACTACAGGGGTCTGTGAAATGATTGGGGTGATTTGGAACTGATATAGTTTATCTTTTAACATTTCCAGATTTGTGCCCCGTTTGCTTTCGTCTTTGTTTTTTGGCGCCGCTTCTGGCCGCTGTTGATAGTGCATTTATAGTGTGCCGTCTTTGTCGTTAACACCCAGGGAAGACAGAATATAGGGCTAATACAAAAAATATATATATATTTGTGTTTGTTTTAAATTAGATTGTGAAAGTATTCAGTACGCTTCAATTAACTCGTCGATTGAACCAGTTTAATATATTTTTAAAAATGTAATACTTTTTTAATGCGTTTTGTGTCAACAATTGCTTGCTAAGTAGGCAATGAAGCCAGTAAAGCTAATGCTCTTTTTGACTAAATAATTGGCAGTAACCGTTTGGGGGGAAATCGACCCTGTTTGTTATAAGTAGGTGTGCAATTTGCAACTCTTATTTTCTAAACTGCAGTATAGCTGAAAAGTAACAAATATACTTGTCAAATTGAATATGTTGCTGAATGAAAAGGGAACTTATGTTTGGCTCAAATTATTTATTTTTCCTTTTGTTTCCGCAAACATTGACTTCTATTTAGTTGTGTTCTTGTAAAGTTATTTTTGTTTGCTGTAATGATCCTGTTTGTGCTTCCTTGTAACGATTTGAGATGAAGCCCCATGAACCATCGAAACTTTCAGCCAACCGTCGGGACACGTGTACCAGTAAGTCATTAAAAGTCCTTTACTCTGTAGCCCCATCAAGAGTTCATTAAAATGTACTACAATCTAATTTCCCTCAACATAACAAGTGACAGGACCACAGTGAAAATTGCTTTGGTAATAACCGCGTGCTAGTGTTCCTTAGTTATTGTTAGTTATTGTTAATAAGGAGGATGGAAATATTTTTTTCATTGGGTTTTTATTTTTTTTTAAAGATGTTTTTCCAAAGTGGCTGGGTGAGGCAGTTTTTTTTTTTTTTTTGTGAGGATATCTTCTGCTTTAGGAAATAAAAAATGATCTCACAGAGCACAGATTATGCTGGTGTAGAAAGGCAAGTGAGAGTCCGTTTGAATAAATTAGGGAAATTATGTTTTCGTTGTTGCCAACCAACACTGCAGTGGGATTTCTTCAAAATTACACGAGCTGTGCGGGTGACTGCATCATGTTTTGCTCTGCCTTTTATACTTCAAATGACACCTGGTCGAACTGCCAAACCAAATAGCCACTTCCTTAATCAGTCACGTGGTACGTTGTTTTTTTTTTTTTTTTTTTTTCACAATGCTTGAGCAATTCTTTTGTCGATATAATAATGAGTAAAGAACTACAACAAAAACATACAATCAGACATTCCGGATAACATTAACATCATATAAAAACCGGCAAAATATTAAATGTTAAAATATAATTTCGTAACAAACTTCGTTTAACCAAATTAGAATAAATGTCAAGAATCGTACCTTTTTTACATACAAATTTACGTGACTCCATGTAATAATCAAAATCAATCAAAAATAAGTTAAAACATTGGCTTTGTGAATGTGAAATTTTCGGAACAAAGTAAAAAAGAAACAATGTTGCAGATTTCTATGTCTTTGTGCATAAAATGCGGAATTTGTATATCCCCTCCGTGTAAGGTTTTGGGAAGAGAGGTTGTGGGAGTACGGACTGTATTATCCTTCCCATTGCGTGGAATTAATGACCTTATTGACTTTAAAGTTACAATTCAGATCCTCACACATGTGGTACGATGCTTCAGGACGATCCGAATGGCAATGATTGTCACAGATCACAGAACAATGCTTCACTTAGCACTCCTAACCATGTAATGTTCAGCTCCCAATGTTTTGCATTTGTATTCTATTGTTTTGTTTTGTTTCGTTTCTATTGTTTTGTTTGTTGTTTTGTTCATCTCGCATTTTGTGGTTCCAAGTTCCTTCACTGCTTTTTTGTTTTTCTTTCAGGAAATTATCTTTTGAGGAATATTCCCTGACTCCCTGCTTCCCTGCATCTAGGTCTTCAAAATTACCCATTCTTAACAGGCACAAAAATTAAAATGTGCTCATTTTTATGCAGAGTGCACACTTAATGTCTTTCATTCTTTTCTTTAAGAGGTCATGCCTTTAAAGCTATTAACACTGAGTAACATGCAGCCGTGAAACGCAAGCCTTTAAAAAAAAGATTTTCCATGTCTTTAAGTTCACTGAAAATACTGAAATGTCAAGTCATCTGTCAAAATGTACCTACTTTGAGTAATCAGAAATATTAACAGAAGACATGCCTCACATACGGAGGTCGTGGGTTCACTTAGAGTGACACTGACCATTTTCCATTTAAAAAGGAACAAAATAAATGATTATACATTTCAAAAACTTGAAAATAAATGTGTCCAACAGTATGTTTTACATATAATCGTAGGTCTAGTTATCATGAAATCATATTACATGTGGGGTGTTACTCCTCCGGAGGTCGCCGTGTCTGTTTTTGCAGACGGAGTGTGCTGTGCTACATTTACCGTAATGCACCTAAAGCTCCCACAGGCACTTGCCAAAAATTACACATACTCCCTTTAAGACTCCAGCCCCCTTGTGTGGCATTTGCATGTTCCTCTCATACCTTGTGTGGCATTTGCATGTTCCTCTCATACCCACGTGGGTTTCTCTGGGCAGTCCAGTTTCCTCCCGCATTCCAAAAACATGCAGGGCATGTATATTGGACGCTCTAAATTGCCCTCAGGCAAGTTTGTGTGTGTGAAACTGTTTGTGTGCTTTGTGACTGACTGGCAAGCAGTTTAGGCTGTACCCCGCCTCCTGCCTGTAGGCAGCTGGGATAGGCTCCAGCACTCTGTGATGATAAGTACTTGAATAATGGATGGATGGATGGATGGATACTCAATTAAAGAGTGCTCCCAAACTGACTGGTAAAATTCAAGTCGGGTTATTGCTTATCCTCTCCTGTTTCATTGTGTTGTTTGTGTTTATAGAAAAAAAACAGCAACAACAAAGAAACTAAAACAAACTGGTGATTTTGGAGTATTGCCGGACGTTTTATACCAAGTAAATGTAATGAAGACTTTGGTCATGCAACTAGATTCACCTCCGCGACAGCCTTGCTGGTGATGTTTTTGGGAGAGGGGAGGGGGGGACGTGAGGAATAAAGGCTGAGGAGTCAGGTTGTCATATGAGAACAGCTCACGACCGAGCCATGAGCGAAGACAACAACTACACCGGTTGGTCCAACGCCTCCAATTTTATCAAACTGGACGACATCGACGTCTCCGCGGACGACAGCCCCGTTCTAAGAGTCCTCATCTGCTCGGTTTATTCGCTGGTGTGCGCCGCGGGTCTCGCGGGCAACCTTCTAGTCTTCTTCCTCCTGGGGAGCAAACAAGAGCGCAAGGCGTCCCGGATGAACTTTTTCGTGCTCAACTTAGCTCTGACTGACCTGCAGTTTGTGATGACGCTTCCCTTTTGGGCCGTGGACACGGCTCGGGACTTCAGCTGGCCCTTCGGGGGAGCCATGTGCAAAGTGGTGCTGTCCGTCACCGTGATGAACATGTACGCCAGCGTCTTTTTCCTCACGGCCATGAGCGTCACCAGGTACTTGTCGCTCACGTCGGCTCTCAAGGGCACGGACGTGCAAAGCCCCAGTTCCGACAAGTGGACGTGCGCCGCCATTTGGATCCTCGCTACGGTGGCCACTTTACCCACGTCAATCTTCTCCACCGTTAGCCACGTGAGCGGAGAAAAGCTATGTTTGCTCAAATTTCCCGGCGGTCAAGACTGGCTGGCGCTGTACCAAATCCACAAGATCCTCGTGGGGTTCGTGGTGCCCATCTCCGTGGTGTCGGTCAGCTACATCAAGCTCGTGCGCGTGATCCGCATCAGGAGCATGAAGACGAGCAACCCCAAAAGGAGATCGCGAGTCACCAAGTCGGTCACCATCGTCGTGCTCTCCTTCTTCCTCTGCTGGATGCCCAACCACGCCGTCACCCTGTGGAGCGTTCTGGTCAAACTCAACGCGGTCAACTGGGACAGAAGCTATTACGTGGCGCACACCTACGTCTTTCCGCTGACCGTGTGTTTGGCCCACGCCAACAGCTGTCTCAACCCGGTCATCTACTGCCTTATGAGGCCCGACTTCAGGATCAAGCTGAGGCTTCTCGTCCGCGGACGACAGGCGTCGGACGTTTAGCTTTTCAGAGGACCAGAGCCGTGCGTAATTACGCACGGGTTGGGCGCGTTTTTCAACCGTCGCTCAATAAACGAGCTCTTGTGTCTATTGTGCGTATGTAAATACAGTGACGTTTTTTGGGATACAAAAAAAGGGTCTGGCGTGAACCAGAAAATAAAATACCATACTTGGGACCGTCTAAAAAAGATGCTTAATGTCTATTAACGTTCCTGTGCACGCCACTAGTCCTTGCCAAACCTCTAAAAATGCCAAAACAATAGGCGCAATATTTTAAATTTTTATTCCGTTACGTCATTCATTCAAAAGCATAAAGTTGCTCTCGTTGTTAGAAAGCTACGACCAGTTGTCACGAAAATTCACGTGCACATTGCTCATATCAATCCCATACAATATTAAAAAAACACCCCACTATTTTATAGTTGTTCAATTCTCTGTTTTCTTCTCATAAAAAACAAACAAAAAACGCTCAATAGCACTTACTGTCTCATAACTTAAATCACCAAATTCTGTGTGAACATTTCTACCTGTACCCCCATATCAATCCTACGTATTCAAATAATATCACCAATATTTTGCATTTTATTGACATTGTCTGTTTAATGTCACTTGGTGAGGAAAATGCTTAGTCTATACTATTCAAAATATTGAGGTGATTGTTGAGATCTTGAAGATGTGGGCATATGTTGAGATGTGCACATTTTGGACACACTTGCTCGTAGTTTTCTAATGTTAATCAATTAGTGTACATGTAGGGAGAAGAAGGCTCACAACAGCCCTATAAAATAAAACGTGCTGTTGCAATTGCTTTGATATGTTCAGAGGTTGAAGTGGGTAAGAATAGAATGGTGACATTAGCTGCACAGTGGTAGACTGGTTAGCATAGGTCATGAGTACATGTCCGGCTCTGGCCTTCCTGTGTGGAGTAAGCATGTTCTCCCTGTGCCTGCCAGGGTTTTCTTCGAGCGGGGTTCTCCGGTTTCCTCCCAAATTCCAAAAACATGCACGGTAGATGTATTGAACACTTACAAATTGTTTCCAGGCATGTTTGTGAGAATGCCTGGTTGTTTATCTTTGTGTGTGCCATGCCACTGGCTGGCAAAGAGTTTAAGGGTATACCCCACTTACTGCCTGAAGACAGTGGGGAATGGCTAAGAAAACGGATGGACGGATGTGTAACATTCACCTTTTTAGAGTCTTAGACTGTCCTTATTTCTTTCTTTGGCTTTTGTTTGTTTGTAGCCTCCCTCATTAGGCATTATCCATCATTGGCTCTGGGCCACCAAAACATCTTCATGACATTCAATTTACAATAGGTTTCAGATGTAAATAACCTTCCATCTATTAGAAATATATATACAAAAATGTGCCCTTTCTTTGGAGAATTAGTATGTTTTTGTAGAAACGTAGCAAAAGATGATATAATGAGCCTTGTTTTTGTGCTAAGCAGTATAATTAAAAGTCAAACTGTACAGTCTGATTGTATTCGTGGGTGGAATTTTAATGATTCTGGTATTTTCGTACAGGTACAATTAGAAATGGGTGTTTGCGCCGCTGTAGGAGTGAACGCAGACGACTTGTTCTTTGGCCATTCATAGAGACTGATCTAATTCCCTTTAAATTTAGCTCAGTTCAAGTGCATCGTCTACATAGCACAAGTATAGCGGGCTAGCTGAAGTCCATTCAGATCAGCATGCTCAAAGTATGCTTTAAAGAAACGATAGAATAAAACAAATATCTCTACAAAGTGGGTCTCAAACTGCCTTGTAAAATTTTTATTTTTTTATGACTAATAATGACAATCATAATTTTCTGCACTGATTGTGAGGGTTTGATGCTCACTAATTACATATTTATGAGTGAAATACAATGATCCACCAGACATATTAGCAGAGTGCAACATCTGTTTGCCTCCATCTGGAACGGATTCACCAAAACCATGTAACACCACCTCCATCACACCTTAGACCATATTTCACTTAGTCTAAAGTCTGTCTTAGTTCTCTTCAACTGTTGTTAGAAATTGCTACAACTCGGTGGCAGTCTGCATCTGAGTTATAGCTATGGTTTGTGTTATGAGAAACCTCAAGTGGTTGTCCATGTGAGTTACTTGAATGTACAGTACAGTATGTGCCCTGTATTTTTGACAGAGTTCATATTTTGTTGCCTTTGTTCTTTTAATACAAATTTTAAGTCAGCAACGGTGATGCCATTGATAATGCATGCATGAAACTTTTCGAGGTTCAATTCCTCAAAAAAGATTAAGAACCACTGTCGCTCACAAGGACCGTCATGCTTGTGTTCGATTAAGAGGCTCACTGTGATGTTTTTTATCGTTGCGATAACTTTGAAAAATACATTTAGAACATAATGAATTGGAGCTGTCCATTTTTAAGAATACAGATCAATCCGGCAATGCAGGATGCACAGATATTCTATAAATACATACGGGATGGAAGGAAATATCCTGAGCTGAATTAGCCGGTCCCATATGTGCCACCAAGGTGGAGGTGTGCCTTAGTTTGTAAATTTTAGAGGCGGATCATCACGTCCGGTCAGGTTTTCTCTACTGGACCAAACTCTATTAGAAGCAATGATCTACATTTACAACCCGAATTCTCATATTTGCTCTATCAAATTTCATCTACTTTTTCCAAGATTCTGATCAAATTGATCTCAAAGTGCACAAAGGCATCAATGGTTTTTCATCAACCGATTTGGACTATCTGGTGGTGATGTAATTTAGTTTGATTGTTTATTTTTGACATATTAGACAAGTATTAAATCTGAATTGCTCCAGATGTACGTGACACAGATGAATGCTCTTATATTCTGTGTGTGTTGTGTGTGTATGCGTGGTGTGTTTAATAATATGTTTTTATTAATATGTTTTTATTATTATTATTATGAATAATAATAATCGAAAAGAACCACACTGGTTTCAAAAACCACAAGATTGTGCTGTCTTGGTTTGTTGATTAAATAATAAACATTACAATGTTTATATTTGTAATTTTTCAATTATTTTAACATGTTTAATATTTTGCATGTGAGACAATCTATTCTTGTTCATCGATGCAATAAGGAATGAGAAACAAAACTACATCATCCAGTCAAGGCTTCATGTGCTCATCCAGTATGGGGGTAATAAAATTCTAGAAACCTTTTAGGTAATTTTGTTAATGGGGGCCTGTCATTAGCTTGCTAATAGCATCTTCACTTAAATATTAACGCGTGCACATGTATCGTGCTATACATGTGAAAATAATTCTCTACAATCTACCTTGTCTATCCAATGCAAACAGAGGACAGATCTCTGACAATTTGAAACATTTGCACGATCCTACAGATGTCAGTATTTTGCTGCTAAAATGTTACATTTCAGACAGGTATCATTATGGACATTTCTAGCATGTTTAAAAAGGATACATGGTTTACTCATTTACTGTAGACCTAGGATTGTATTTAAAACATTCCATTGATCATCAAGAACACATTCATTTGCAAGTTTTTGATATTTACAATCGTTTAATTTATCCCTGTTGAATGAAAAACCGTCTAAATCTTACACGTTGTCCCTTTGATTAAACGTTTAATTAATTAATTAAACATTTCTATCATGAAAGACACTTTTAACTGATGAAACATTTAATGATTTCATGACACTTTTATTTGAGTATTTATTGAGTTCGCTGACAACCTTCCTTTAAAGGCCTTGATAATTTTCTTACTTTCTAATGTTTAACATGACATTACTATTTATTCATTTATGTAAGCCTAACAAAACATATCGGGTAAATGCTCAAACAGCTATCGTCGATCAAGCGAGGATTATTCAGCAATTAAAATAGTGCATGACTACAACGATTAGTTGTGGTCCGTCATATTTATCATTTTACAAAGGGGTACCTGAACGCCTCCTAGTTGTCATGAGTCTTTGTTGTCACATGACTCAACAGCAGCCAGTCAGGGCGCTTCCCAGTCAGGTCTGGACGTCTCATTGCTTCGTGTCTGACAGAAATGTTTGTTTCGGCAATGAAACTGATTGTTCAGTGGTTACCTCACTTGAGTCTGTGAATGGCGCCAAAACAGGACGCTAAACCTAAATTTCAAGAAGGCGGGTGCACAGAAGAAGACTTAAAACACTTCATGTGGGCGGACACAGGGGAGTGTTTTCAGTTGTCTCCACTGTTAAACAATAGTCGAACCGTGAAGGAGGCGCACTGCTAGACTACCGCGACTACTTGGGTGTATCATGTAGTGAACTTATACTGTACACACATCTAGTAAACCCTCTAAATGAGCTAGTTTTTGCCTCATTTTAGCTCTATAGCTAACCCCCCTCAAATGCTTCTTTCCAAACGTTAGGTTCACAACTTTGTTATTATTTACAACCTAATGTGATCTGTTGTAGCCCCTTTTCATTTAATTGCTCTCTTCACAGGTGAAAGAGTTGCATGCTTTCATGCGCCATTGCTCAATGAGGCCAAGGTTCGTGTAATTACAGTATGTGCATCATGTCCATTGATCCTGAGCGGGGTGAGCGAAGGTGGTTCGACAATGGATATCCATGGTGCTGTCGGTGAAGGGTTCTGCAATTACGCATGCTTCAAGTCACAGTGTGTCAAGATCAGTTTGAAGGAAAAGCAGATCAAGTACTTTATTAATTATAGCGGATGGAATAAAATGTAAGCTTTTTCTTCTACATTGGTTTCAAACTGATACAGTATTTACTGTTTGTCTTTCAGATAGAATGAATGGGTGCCTGAAAGCAGAGTTCTCAAATGTGTGGACGGCAACCTTTCGAAACAAAAAGAGCTTCAGAAGGCTAATCAGTCAGTTTTGATATACTTTTAACACAGACATCATGACAAATTCCAAAACACAAGCCAACTAACAAACAAAATCCTAAAAGTAAACCCAAAGCAAGAAAATTACTTTGGTGCCTTTGGTAAATTTCAACAAAAGAAGGTACAAATGATTGCAGAGTAACTGTAATTATAAGCACATAACCAGGGATGCAACACACGTAGGCAGTTAATGTTCACCAATCCTTTTAATTATCTTGTCCTTATCCATGTTGTAGATGAGCTGGAATTGGTCTTGGCTTTGAATTCGCTTGGGGGAGTACTCTGGACTTGTCTCTGGCAAATCACAGGGCACATATGGGCAAACAAACACCCATTCAAACTCATATTCACAACATTGCACGGATGTTTTCGGAAGGTCTGAGGACTCTATCGTACCCTATAGTATTGAGCGGAGGCGGAGGCAAGGGGGGTAGATATATTTACAACACCAAGAACAGTAGAGTACACACTCATTTCAGAAACTCAAAAGGTTATTCAAATGTGCTCCTTCAGCCTTCATTATTCAAAGTACTCCCAAGAGGAGCCAGTGCAGGAAACAATTCCAGCATGAGCTGATTTGAGCCGCTGATTGCAAAATACACACATGCAAGCACACGCCGTTCAGGCAACAGCAAGTTCTGGTTGGATGACCATGATGGAAAAGCTGCTCTTTTTCCATCCATCCATCCATCCATCCATCCATCCATCCATCCATCCATCCATCCATCCATCCATTTCCTCTAGCAGCTCATCCTCACAAGGGTCTCAGGGTTGCTGGTGCCAATGACTTCGGGCAGCAGGCGTCTGTTTGATTGTAGCTCTTTCTTTCTTCTTCCTGCCTGCTTCTCCGGGCTTGGAGAGGGGGCTAGACGGTGAGAGATGATTTAAACGCGCACAGGTCGTGGGATGGACCACTTCCTCTGTGGTGTTTCTGTTGGGATTGACCCACTTGGCCAGACCGTGGGAAGGAACCTGCCAGGTGGCTTCGCCTGCTGTCGAAGCATCTTTGCACTGGATGTTTCCTGCCCAATATCACATAATGTGTTTGTCTGTATTTGTATGTATTTGGTACATGCAGCATCTACTTCAACCTGTTGGGTCTGGAAGGGGGCTCCTCCCATCTTTGGTCCCTTCTGAGGGGTTCTGATTTTCCCCTAATCGGGGTTTTGAGCTTTTTTCCTTCCCCTTTGGGAGCTTTGATCAGGCAATGCTATTGTGTACTTAGGAAGTTTCTGTATGACTTCTTTTCACCTGTGAAGCCCCTTGAAACTCCGGTGATTAAGGTCTTTACAAACAAAATTGATTGATTGATTGAACTGGTTGCCAGCCAATTGCACGGCACAACGGGATGAACAACCATTCAAACAACCATTCACGCACCCAAGGACAAGGACCAAAGGACAATTTAGTGTGTCCTATACACCTGCCATGCATGTTTTTGGAGTGTGGGAGAAAGCCAGAGTGCCCGGAAAGAAGATTTTAAAAAATGACTTACCTTAAGTAGAATCCCACTGTACATTTCACTTTGGCCAAAACAAGAGCTTGCCTGGTGATAGGCAAAGCAGGCAAATGCCATACTATGTTGCCAACTTTTGGCTCCCTTAGGCGACTCTGAATGGTTGAGGTAGAGAGTAAAGTTTGTTCTCTGAGAGGCTCTCAATAGCCCATACAATAATCCTGGTAAAGGAGACACACTGACAAGTGTTTTCAGTAAAATAAATAAATACAAATAAGATGGGTGCTGGTGGCTTCACTTCTCACAATTGCATTTTTGCATTCACAAGTTCATAGGCCAAAGGCAGAAACGTTGCTGTGCCGCTGCAGTTATGTTAAGTGACTTAAGCCAGGGGTCACCAACATGCTGGCAGGCACCAGGTAGCCCCCAAGGATCACATGAGTAGCCTGATCACATGAGTAGTAACATTATGATTTAGTAGGAATTCTACAAACAATTACTACATAGATTTAACATTACAAATTAATACTATACAGCTTTTCCTTAATTAATGTGAGAAATCGTTAACATGATCAATGTCTTCACATAAACTGTTCACACTTCGTATGAATCAGTACCAAAGAAGTAGCTCTCTGTCAAAAAGGTTGGTCATTCCTGGACTCAGGACTTCTCTTGTATTTTTCTTCTTCTGTTTCGGCAGTTGCCAAGTACTTTAGCGACTCCTTTAGCATCCCATGCTTAGTGGTGACTTGAAATATGGTTAGAATTTTCCATAAAAATACAAAATGTAGATGCTCAGGTTAATTATGTATTTTCTGTCATCAAGTGGATAAGCTGGGACTGAATATATGAGGCAAAATAAATGCATCATGAAGAAAAAAAATCCATGAGTGGCACCTGAGTACAAGTCGCAATACCTACCAAACTATGAAAAAAAACCCTGATCTATATGGTAAATACATATCAAATACACATCTGATCATCTGATTCCAACCCTACTCTTATACAACGCTTGAATTCCATTAACCCATTTCAGCAGAAATTCTCCACCATAAAGTAGATGGTTGCAAATATAGTCTCACATCATTACAGCGTGTACTGGGTCGCCCCCGAGGCCTCCTCCCATTGGGACGTACCCGGTACAACTCACTGGGAAGGCGTCAAGGAAGCATGATGGTCAGATGTTTGATACACTTGATCTACTCCGAGTCTCTCTCGGATGACTGAGCGCCTTACCCTAAGAGACAGACCGGAATCCTGCAGAGGAAACCCATTTTGGCTGCTTGTATCCACTCTTGTGCTTTGGATCACCACACGCAGCTCGGTACCGTAGGTGAGCGTGGGCACGTAGCTTGAACAAGACCCCTTAATACGTAAACTCCTCCTTGTAGAGCAGGGTCTCACCTCTGACCTGGAGATGAACGTTCACCTTTTTATGACTGAGGACCATTCTGTAACTTTGGAACGTTTTCAGCCTGCATCAAGGGGTTCAGTGCCCCTTTGAAACGCTCCTTGCAGAAACGAATGTGCGCTTTACTATTTTCTCGCAGTCTTGTGTCTATTGTCATTATTTTTATAGGTTTGACATGCTTGACCGCTTGAGGCATATTTACGGCAATCCCTACGGAAACCATGCGACCAATCATGCAACAGTGGAAACATGGCCCTTGAACATCTTCAGTGGCCCTGCCACTTCCACTCAAGCTATGAAAATTCCTTTTATTATGAAACCAGGTTGTATCTTGAAATACCATTTCCATGGATTTGCTCATGTTAATAGCATTTTCAAGAGTTGTATCACGTTCTATGAGTGATTTCTATCGAGCTGAGTCATTTTTACAATCCACCCCTGCTATATGTCATTTAAAGCAGTGGTTCTCAAATAGGTGCACTTGTGCATCTGGTAGTACTTGAAGGCAATTCAGGGACTTTATGATGTTTTTAAATACATTTCATAAGTAGCAAAAATGCAAAAAAAAAGAAACAAAACTTGCAACAATGACAAACCTTAATGATGCACAAGTGTCTCACTAAAATGTCTCATTTACATTTATGTCTCTGTACACTCATGTCTCTGTTACATTTAAGGCAATATTTATTAATTTATAAACTGTAAATGAATAAATAAATGTGTACGTATTTGTTGCTACAAATGCAGTTTTTGCCACCGCAATTTATGGTTATTTACAAGCTAGTGTTGCTACAGCAATAACATATCATATTTGACAGCTACAAGCTACTTTTGCTACAACTACAAATTAATTTTCAAAAACTACAAGTTAGTTTTCACACTAAATTTACCTCCATACAAAACTATTAAAATGATCAGATCTTCCACAGTTCATTAGTCTTCCTTGAGGTTGCTGAAGGTTTAAAACAGACCGTTGTTATGGTGTGTCTGAAAAATGGACTCAAAAGGTACATGGCAACATGTTGCGTTTCTAATAATGCAAATTTGCCTTTCCATTCTACCTTGTAGCCAGAATAGGAAGAATGTGAGAGATTATCATGTGTCGTACATCACTGGTTCTTGTTAGAAATGACCCTTTTTTTTTAATAGCACCGTCGGACTCTCCACATCCTCTAAAGACCAGTTTTCTCTCAGGGCAAATTCATTTGTTGGTAGTGCCACCACCGTCTTATACTTTCATTGTGGACAATGTGTTCATTGTCGAGCAGTAACGTCTTGGGTTATTATGCTGTAGTTCATTGTGACTGTTTGCAACAGTACATCCATTGGGTGCCCTTTATGTGGCTTTTCCCCTTAAAGGTAAATGTCAGGACAGTTCTTTTTTACACTGCCATGAAAATCTGCAGTACTATCTTGCTTATTTCTTTTTTTTTGTATTTATCACACTTGCGTTTCACATCCATCCATCTATCCTAACTGCTTTATCCTACAATGAATTAGCATTAAAACAAGGCACCAACAAGCAACAGGTTACCTACAAAAGCCACAAGAGTCCTGTCATGCAGAGCACTAAAAAGCATAGCAGAGCATTAATCAGTACTACACTCAATGGTGTACTGCATTGCCAATAAAACAGCTAAAAGAAAAAAGATCTCATACTGTGCAGGGATAACAAATAGTCCTGTTCTAAACTTGAATGATTTCACTGTACGAGAGCTTAGAAATGAGAATGTTCATACTGCTGAGAAGCACAGGTTCCTTTGCTTGTGTCCCAAACTTCGAGTTAAGTTAGAAATAGCTACTCCTAAAAATAGCAACACAGATACAAAACAAGCCTGGTTACAAATATAATCAACTACAGTAACTGTTAATTTATTCATATGTGTTGACTGAAATGCTTAGATTTGGACACAAGTGGTGGAAGTTGTGTGAAGTGGCAGTCCAAAAAATGGTAAACGGCGAGAGAATGTGGAGAATTTAGAGTTGCCGTTTACTGGTGTTATGTGAATGCGTCACATGCACTACGCTGTCACACAGGTAGACATCCAGGCAGGCACTTAAGGATTAACAACCGGCAACTGTGGGCCAAGGTAAATTCTTGCCTTGCTGGCGTTTTCTTTTGTGTTTGGTGGGCGAACTCATATGTGTACAGTAACTAGTTATTCTAACTCCCAAACCGATCAATCAATCCACGTGCGTTATCATGAAACTTGGGCTGCGTGGAGTGTACACCCCCCGCACCTCTTTCCCCTCTTCTTTTGCCTTCTTTTTTTTAGGATTTTCAAACAAACCATCTATTTCCTTTTTTTTTATTCGCAACTGACATACAAATTCGGAAAGTTGGTCAAATGCACACAAGACACAAACTGGCAACCTAAAAGTGATTTGAATTACGCTGGCGAATGTTTTCCTCCTTCGCTTTCCTGGCTAAAAAAAAAAAACATGACTGCCCCCATCTGGATGGTCCCATGTAATATAAATAGCAAGTATTAGACCAACAAACATATATTAAAAAATTATATAATTTGTTGTTTGCATAGAACATATTTATTTACATGTTATTGAAATGTATAGTGGGTTTTCAAAATGACATTGGCTTCTAAATGTTACATGTAACTTTAAGCAGAATGGCAGGGGAAGGAACTTTTAATGACCTGATTATTGTGACATTTGCTGGTGCTTGGCCCCATTTGTTGGTGCTTGGTTAAGCATCACTGGTATACTGTATTATACTATATGTAGTATATTACACTCACCGTAATTCCCCAAACAGAAGACACTGTTTTACCCCAAAATGAAGACCAAAAGTATGGGTGCGTCCTGTGGAAGGTAACTTAAAGATTACATTTTTTTTTTTTTTTTGATTTGACACCATTCGAAGATTAATCTGTCAGCCACATAAACTAAGTCTTGATGCATATATTTGCATTTTTATATTGACCGTATTCTTATTTATAATAATCTATGTAACTGGACAAGCCAGAGGGTGGAAGTCAGTTGGCTTTTAGAAGCCTGTGCCTGTGACAGCTCGTGGCAGCTGAGCTTGTAATGGCACTTTTTTCAATAAAAGAAGCGAGCAGGCTGAACTAATGTCCTAGTTCATCCTTGTTTACATACTTAAGTCTCATGCGCCATAGGTCCAATTAATCAAATAGTCTTGTAGATGAACATTAGCATGTTACAATTACTTGGTCAATTTGGACTCTTTTGGATGTTTTATTTATTATTACTATTTATTTTATTTTTTATTTTATTATTTTTTTTCTTTCAACATAAAAGCTGAATAAAGCCCATACTGGCCTATCAAATCAATTCAGCTATGTGGTTTACTGATAATTAGTCATGACAATTCTGCACATTTCAAAAGGGAGTGGTATTCAGCTCTTGCCAATTGCCGTAACAAAAGATAAAACACTCTGTGTGGAAAGCTTGTCCCGGTTTAATGTCTAAAAAAAGACTGAGCACAATGACATTCACATTGGAAGTTGTTCTCTCATTTTCTGCGGCTATTCCTGTGAAGGGTTCAAGCAGAACTTCTTTCTGTTCTGCCTCACTGTTATTCTTTTACTTTCAAAGTTTGTCTAGCTTGTGAAAAGTAATTTCAGAACCGTACCATCCATCCATCCATCCATCCATCCATCCATCCATCCATCCATCCATCCATCCATCCATCCATCCATCCATCCATCCAAGTTAGATTGTGTACATACATGTTCATAATTCTTCTTGTTGGGTTTGTAAACCTTTGGATATATACTGATCATATTCTTTTCATGTTTAAATGTTATTTATTGTTCCTTTTAGAGACCAATATTTTGAGGGAAAGATGAGGGGTTTAGCACCAAACAACAAGATTGCTGCTATACAGCAGAAAAAAGTTGATCTGTAAATTTATGTTTTGTTTTTCCTCATGTTTTTTTCAACCACGTTTGCACAACATACAACGTAGGTAAAGCTATTGCTTTACGTTTTCTCCTCATGGTGAATTTGTCTTTTAACTCTGAAAAAGTGATAAAAGCAACGCAGAAGAGTAAGTGAAATAATGTCTGCCACTGCATGGATTGATCGTAATTAGTTTATCTTTTCATTTGATAAATTCATCACTTATTATGGAGGTTGTATATTGTGTCAGTCATTATGGTACCTGTTTGTTTAGCCCCAGGACCAGGTTAAGGTACAAGCAGCGGAGAAATGCCACATGGAACACGTAAGAAGCGTGCACAGGTGGACCCAACTGTGGAGAATGTATGTATCATCCAGATCTTTGATTATAATATTACCATTTTCATTACTGAACATAAAACATCAGTAGACATCATTCTTGCCAGCAAGATTAATGCACACAAAATGTAACTATAGTGAACATGATCTGAACCATCTTTTAAATATGAATTTAAGTCCATCTCTTCTGATTTTGGTGGCTAGGTGGAGCAGTGAATATCATGTCTACCTTACAGTAAAAGGGATCCAAGTTCAAATCCACCTGGCTCTGACCTTCCTGTGTGGAGTTTGCATGTTGTCCCCGAGCCCAAGTGGGTTCTTTACAGGCACTCTGGCTTCCTCCCACACCCCAAAACCATGCACGACAGGTGTATTGGACACACTAAATTGTCCTTAGGTGTGATTGGGTCCGTGAATGCGTGTTCGTCTCTGTGTGCCCTGCAAATGACAAGAAACCGGTTCAGGGTGTCCCCCGCCTACTTCCTCAAGCCAGCTGGGATAGGCACCATCAAGCCTGCGACCAGTGTGAGGATAAGCGACTTAGGAAATGGATGGATGGAGGGATGGGTCTTCTGATTTCAGCTTCTCAAACATGAAAGTATGCAGTTTTTTAACATGTTAATCGTGACTAGATCATCATTTTATTCTAGAGACAAATGAGCTGCCAGGTGTTAGAAAGCTTAGACTCAATCACAGATTATGTGGCATGCAACAAAATAACTGAAAATACTCAGCTAAAAACACACCAAAATAATCAAGAGCAAAAATATCCAATGCATTATTGAAGGTATCTGTACATTACAGTATCTACCCACTTATAGTTCATACCTGCGCTACGTTGCTTGTTTGTTGTTTATACTTTGGTCTTTGTCTTAACTTATTTATTTTACGACATTCCTGTGGCTTGTAGACGACTGGAACCTCACTACCCACCAACAGGCACATACTGGATGCACACACACGTACTGTACACCTTCATACGGCACAGACACACACTGTGATTATGATAGGATTGTCGACACAATGTCAGAATTATGCAAATTCACACGCACTTACTGATTTTAGGCATGCACCTGCTGAGAGACATTCTTTTTCTGTAATAGTCTGTGGACCCTAGTCATTTATCATTGTTTGTTGGCAAGGTAAAAGGGTGGGAGTCAAACATTTATTTAAATATAACTTTGCTACCGTGGCTTTTCACACACTGCAAAGTGTGCTGCAATTTGTGGATATTAAAACATATTCTTGACTACTAATCATTGCACACGCTACACTATTTAGGTTTATGGAAATGTTACAAAACAACACTATGCCGATACAGTATGTACAATACAGAAAAGAGGAATAAGGAGAATAAACAATACGGCATTCAGAAATCTTTCATTTTGAAATTTCTGGATCTGGTCAAATTTAAAACAGCGCAAATAATGTACAAAGCAAGAACTAATATATCGCCCCAAAATATACAGGGAGTATTTGCTGGAAGGGACGGGGGGATATAAGCTAAGGGAAAACTAACTCAAAAACAAACCAAAAAAAACAAAAAACAAAACAACATTGGTTCAAACAAATTTCAAAAGCATGTGCATGTCAAGCTATGGGATGACTTAGTGAAACAGTCTGGATACTAAAGTAAAACAAAGTACAACTATAAATCTGTTTAAATAAATGATTAAAAAATAATGATCAACAAGTATATGGAAGAGGAAGTGTGTTATAAGGATGATCAGGGATAAATCAAAAAATACAATAGTGTGATTGGAATGTGATAATTTAGTTTATAGTATATTATTTATATTTATAGTTAGTTGGTAATATTGTAGGTATGTATATACAGTATATTATGTCTTTATTTTAATATCGGTGTAGTATATGCATATACTGGATACGATAATAATAAAGTCATCATGTATTTTTAGGATATCAGCCAATCAGAGATGCCATAAAACAGTGAAATCTGACCAGTTAAAAACACTGTGCTATCTGCAACCACATAATACAATAATAACACAATACAAAAGAAATACAAGACATTCAAGATACTGGAATCGTCAACGGACAGAATGGTATTTAGTGCCATGCAATAATTGCTCTGCAGTATTCATGGATAAGCAGAATGTTTCGTTGGTGAAAAGTGGATTGGAAGTAGTGTCGCCAGTGCATGTTTTTACACTTCAAATTTTTCAAATTTTAATTGTGGGTGGAATGTTCCATAGATTATAAGAGACTTTTATTTTCATTCAAGCGATATTGGTACGTCCCTAAGTGTTAATTATGTAAATATTTATCAATACTTCTAGTTTTTAATCATATCTAACTTGTCCATTATTCCATCATATACAATTTGTTTTTTTTTTCAGGATTACTGAAATGAAAATTGTTGTAGAGTGTGTGTTCAGTGTTTAGTACATCATAATTTTGTACCAAAGTTATCCAAAAGGTTAATAATAGCAATTATGCTCCAAAAACATGAATGCTGTTAATTCCTTTCATATCTGGAAAATAACATGAAAAACATACAAAATATTGCACACCTTTGGTATATCATTGTTGGCATGTCATATTAACAACAAAACACATTAACATCAACAAACAATAACACAATAATTAATGGATAATTAATTATTTAGAGGGACACCACTACTATGGAACCTTTTAAAACAATGAGAACCGGAAAACTGCTGTGCTAATATTCTGAATGTATTATATATCCGAGCATGTTGGTAAAACGCTCAAATTAGGCTGATGTTTGCAAGTCCCAACTTCTCTGACATGGAGTAATCTTCCCACTCCATCGTACGTTTAAACATATTACCATGTACCAATTTTTTGTCTCCCGTCGCCTTGTCTTTCTGCCATTTTTCACCCACTTTCATGAGACACTCTTCTTTCCGGCTCAGTGTCTCACACCTCTGGCGTTGCTGTATCTGTGCTGCACTCCGTGCTGGAGACAGTTTTTAAAAAAAATATTTGCAGTTTAACTTTATATGATCATAGAAATGTATATACAACATCATAAATACTGTTTAAATCCATACTGATTACATTCATGAGAGCGTGTTCAATACAGTTATTTTTATGCTTTTGGTTTCGCACTCATGTGCCACTGAACATTGGTGAAACAATTCTCACAAATGTGCAGCATTTGCGACTGGAAAAAAAAACGTTCTTTGGAAGGTTCTTGGAAGCCATTACATCAAATTTCCACCCCCACCCCAATTGGTGCTCACAGAACTGAAAAACAATAGCTATATTTAGCCATCAGCCCATGGTCAATAAGCACTTACCATGTCTGGTCTTAGGAAAAGCTATACACAGGGTTAGGGTTAGCGCCTGCAAATCAGCAAAGGTCTTCAATCAGAAGTTGTTTGAGTCAAGTGCTTTCTTCTCTATATTATTTTCTAACTTTGTTTTAAAATTTGACTTTAAAAAATGACAACTTGTCTTGCAGTTATTTCACCTGCCTGCTAAACAGAATGTGGAGGATTATGATAGAGGATTATGATAAGAAATGGAACGGAATCATGAACAAGTTAAAATTGGTTTTGGAAATTGAAAGAAGCAGAAAAAAAAATCTTGCTGTCCTTTCATCATATGAGTCCATAGTTAGCATTTTTCAATTAATGTCATTTACCTAAATGCTGATGAACTTTCTCTGTTGTAGTTAGTTCCTGTCAAAATTTGGAACTCTTTACACCATTCAACATTCTTTTTATTTTTATTTTAGGTTGTTCTTTGTTATATTCTCATTGGTGCTCATTTAAATCAACTCTCTAAATTTCAATACTGGTATAAAAAACACATTGTATCAGATTTGAACAACATGAATGTATTAAATAGTCAATGTCTAATGTGTCATGTATGGTTAGTGTTTGTGATGGTGTAGAAATGCACTGCTTTATATCAATAAAAGAAATGTAATCCAAAATAATCCACTTGCGCTAATTGGATGTTTATATAACTATCGCTGTTGTTGTTGCCGTAATGTTTAGCTATGGCAAGGGGTTTCTTTTTAAGCCCCTTTTCTTTATTGATGAAAAGCATATTTTAATGAAAAAAAAAATTAAACATCAAACTAAAACGTAAAATAGTAAACAATTCTAAAATGTCCATAGCTTTCCACATTTGTATCTTTATTCTAAGAGTTATCGCGTCTATTGATTACCCAATAAAGGGGTAGGAGTCAAACCTTTAAACAAATATTGGAAAAATATTGTTTCGTTCCCGGGAATTCATACATGCTGGAATTGTGAACATTAATTTACAATATCATATTTCATATTATCTATCGACTATTCAGCCAAGCAAATTAGAGACACTGATGTTAAAAACTACAACACATGCTTTGGCCTTGATTTCATTGTATGTGTTCAGTATTCCATTCCACGTGTGTATTCTAAAATAAATGTATTTTGATTGCTTAGCTTTTTACTCAGTTATACTGAGCTCAACGCCACCTTATTTATTTTGTATTTTAAAAGCAAAAATTTGTTATACAAGAACAAAGCCTATTACACAGTAAACCACAAAATCAATATATTGAAATCAGAAGCCAAGCAACAACAATTTCTTATAAGATGAGTTTTAAACTCCAGTAGTGTCTGATCTGCTGACCTCAGGCAGTGTGGGCAGGTGCATCATGGTGGAGGAGATTTGAAAACAGATAATAGCATCTTGAAAAAACCTCTAAAATGTACAGGGCTCCAGTGAGGGGATGCTAGGGTTGAAGCAATGTGATCCCTCTCCTAGTTAGGAGGTGAACATCAGCATAGAGCAGTGGTCCCCAACCCCCGGTCCGGGGACCGGTACCGGTCCGTGGATCAACTGGTACCGGGCCGCGTGGGCCGCACCCGAAATAATGTTTTGGAGATGATTTAGTTTAACAGTTCATACGTTTGTGCTTGATCTTTGTTTTTTTGGCGACGCCTCTAGTCGCTGTTGATATTACATTCATAGTGAGAAGGATGATGTAGTTTTTAGAGCAGCCACCCCCACAACCATACTGAAAGACAAATTTCCACAATGCAAGTGTCTTTTGAAAGCCCATTTCTCCTCCCCTGACTGTAGTTGGGAGACAAAGGGAGATTCTCGGAATACCATAGCGGCTGTATCACATTGATGAAACTGGAGCCACGGCGAGACAGACTTCACAATGCAGCAGTTATTTTATTTTAATTTCAATATATATAAAACGGTCAACATATATAAATTATTGAAAGAAAGCACACTAATATAGTGCTATAATGTACACCAGCTCTGTAAAAAAACACATACATGTATTTCACACGTATTTAGAGTGACATTTAGTCATAAAAATGAAAAAAAAAAAGAATCATTAAGATAATCTTGTATTTGCTTTAAAAGAATTGAAACACCTGCCAAAATGGGCAGAATTATAAGTGGACACCGGAGTCACGTAACAAAAAAAAAAATAGACTCATGAGGCGGAGTCTTGATTGACCCATAATAATTTGACTTGTTTATCGCGGGGGTTACGTTCCAAAAATAACACGAGTAAAGTGAAATCCGTGAAGTATCCAGCTTTACTTTTTTAAATTATTTCACAATGCAATGCTAAACTATAGAAAAAAACAAAAATCAAAACCTGTTTTAAAGCCCCAAATTTGTTTTAAACAATCACTTTAATATAGTAATACAAAGTTGGAAACATTGTCACTCACGTATTTGACAGTCCCAGCTATGCCTCTTCGTCCTGAACCCGCACATTGTTATGAGTGAACATAGAGCTCTTTCTCTTTCTGAGCAAGATTTTTATAAACGGATATGCCCGAACGTCGAATCAAAGTGAAGCCTCTGATATCATAACAATACGCTTGAAATTTCAATTTATTGCAAAAGAAATTTAGGTAAAAGTCAAGATTTCCAAAGCTGCGCATTTCTCCATTGCTGTCTGTGTGTCTACATAGTGTGTGCGTTTGCTCTCGGCAAGCCTACGAGTCAAGTGATCGGCTCCCAGAGCCCAAGCTGTCAATCAATGTGCTTACTAGCACGTTCGCACACGGATGTTAGAGGAGAGACACAGGAGAGACGAAAGCAAGCTTTTGGATCCTCTTGCCTTTTTTAATGAATTGACAAGTGAAAAACCAATACAGTACAGCGTCAATATTTTATTTCGAGAAAACAGTAAAGCCCCTGAGCCAATGAGGATTCAGAGCACAATGCGCTGTAAAAACATGTATCCACACTGTAAAAAATCCTTGAAGCAGCGAACTCGTGAAAAATGAACCGCAGTACAGCGAGGGATTACTCTATTCAAAAAATGAGACACACAGACTCAGTACAGACGTTTTTTTCTCCTCAAAAATAGGGAAAAGTAATTGAGTGAGCATGATACAGCGTATTCACCACATGAATCGGCCAATACAGAATCCATGAACTCGTGAAACCTCTGCTTTTTATCTTTCCAGTCAGATGGTATCCACACAACTCCCATAATAGTAACTCTCATCGACAAGTAGCTTCCAAAGTAGACATGCTTGCATATCGATCTTATTACGTCATCTAAAACTGTCCCTCTGCGTGTTCTTTTGTCCCTGCTAGTTTGAATCCGAGCCATGCTGGTTTATAGTCCCGTAGATGAGAAAAGTCTGGCTTTGCTGCTCGGTTACCTCCAGGACTTCCTCAAGTAAGGTTAGACATTCACTATACCACTCGAGACTTCCTAATGGTGGGGGGGACTCTCTGCTGTCATGTTTCGTTCATGTCCACATTGGTGCACTCAGGCCTGTTTCACATTTTCCAAACATACCGTAGGTCTTCAGAACTGACTTTGTGCAATGCACTGCACGCTCACAATTTATACATTATGCTGGCTAAACAACTCTGCGTTTGACCTAAATTAATCACCAATAAGATTAAGGAACAACGGAGAAGAATCATCATCTTTATTTGCCATGTAAACACACAGAAAAAAATTTGACTTCTGCATTTGAGCCATCGTTATAGTAGACACTACATACACATACTGGAGCAGTGAACATCCTTAAGTGCCTGGGGATTGATGTCTTGCTCAAGGAAGACCATAGCTGTGTGTCTGAAATGAATAATCTTGAACTGAGATCTGATGGTGGCAAGAGAACACTGATCTATGGCTGGAATGTATTTTATTTTATGTATATTGACTCATGTTTACACAAAAAATGAAGTATTTATTCTTTTCAAAACATCACAACTGTCTTTTGTGTACTTTCTTATGGGTCCCACAATTTTAAGTCTTTTCATCATTAAAGAATTCACAAGCATGTGATATACATTTACTACAGTATTTCCATTTTATTATGCAGCTTGATTTACTAAGAAATCAATATGGAGAAAGTAAATATTCAACTATCACTAATTACCATCAATGTTTGGTGGAATCATTGCATATCCAAAATTACTGCAGGACAAAAAAACAACAAAAACCAAAAAATAAAAATCTTGCTTCAGTTACCAAACACTACACATTTAAAAAAGATGTATACCTTATACCAGTGGTTTTCAACCTTTTTTCATACCTGTGGTTTTCAACCTTTTTTTCAGTGCTGTACCCCCTGTGAAATGTTTTCAGCCAAGTCATGCCATCAATGTCTGATGTATTAAACTTTGACAATGAACAATAGACAATGAAGCCGTTGTGCAGGTATGTTGTTAAAACACAAGGCAAGATACAAACCTGTTGTAGCAGCAATTGTATCATCTTAATTTGACATTTACATGTCGCAATGATGTTAAGCTGTGGGTAAGATTATAACTTAAAATGTATTCTTTTTTTACATTTTAAAGGGTGATTATTCATTTTTTGGTCCATTTTTAGTAAGTCACCTATGTGTTATATATATGATAAGACACCCTTACCAAGGTTGTCGGTCAGTAGAAGAATTATGCTTGTCTGAACCGGTCTGTGACACAAAAAAGGGTTGGAGAAGACTGCCATAGGTTTTAAGGCCTCAGGGTGGAATGAAGGGCTGTTTCGTCTGTGATTTACACTGTCCAAAAGCGAGGGCCAGTTCATTGTTACCCTGCATCTCAAGTCTTACGCCTTTAGCTTCATTTCCATGGAAACAGTGTTTCCATGGAGTCACTGACACATTTCACCGCTGGCAGAATGTGGTGGCACATTTTTAAAGGCCCAAATCCAGCTGGTCACAACTACAGAGTGATGTCAATACGCATACAATGCTTTCACATACATCGGACGCACTTGTTTTTGTTCAATAGTGCTTGTTAAGAACTCCAATTAGATACCAGCATAATGATAATATTGATCACAATGGGATTGTAAGGAAACACCGGTTACCATGTCTGCTCGGTAACTGGGGTTTTAATTGGCATTGGCACATGCACTCTGTTTTGAGATTGCATCTTCTCCCCATTGTGCGGATTTTTCACCCACAGCACTAAAACGGCCTACAGAATTCAAAATGTGCTGCTTCGATGAACTGACTTTGACAGTTTTGAGTATTTTCATGAAGAAAGACAGCTTTTTCTCCTTTAAAATGGGTTACATTGTGGTTATGACTTGTATTTTATCTATAGGTCTTTGTAATTGCTTGTACAATTTATTTTGATTCATCAGAGAGACATTTGTTGCATGGCTGTTTTACTGATCCAATGCAACTATCAGTAACGCATGACTACGACCAATCAGATGGAGCCAGGTAGCAACATGATGGCACACACAAAGAAGTAAAGTTAGCAGTGTTTTGTAAATATTAAATTTTGCAGAAATCTCTATTTACCTCAAATAGTCCACAACCCACTCGTGACTCAAGTAAAAAGACACATGGAAAATTAATAGACATTGATAAAGAACAGTTGTTAAGCGCCATGATCGGTGTCTAAAATATTGACATTTGAACCCACAATAATCCCCATCCTGAATCAAACCAGAAGGTCAACCACAGCACATGAAGGCAAATTGCATTTATCCACATTCGAAAGGAGCGGTCAGACACAGCAGTCTGCAAAATATGCCCAGCACTGAGAAGACGTAATCAACAACAGAACAGCATTATCTATACATGCGAAACAGGTGAATAATTATCTAAATAGAATTAATCATAAATAATGGGCGCCACAGTGGCAGACTGGTGAGTGTGTCCACCTCACGCATCCACTTCTGGCTCCGGCCTTCCTCTGTGGAGTATGCATGTTTACTTTGTGCCTGCGTAGGTTTTCTCCAGGTACGTCTGGTACCGTCCATGTTCTGATATGATACATGGTAGGCAGTGTTAAAAGTAATGCATTACAAAAGTAATGCAGATACTGTAATGCATTACTTTTTGCGGTAACGTGGTAGCGTTATATATTACACACAAAAAATAGTCATATTGTACTCGTTACAAATGAGAGTAAAATGATACATTACAATGCATTTTCAGTCTGAAAGTGGCATTTTCTTTCCCCCCAAATTCACCACAAGAGCAGAGGAGAAAAGTTAGTACACAAGATGGACTTACGCCCATTACTTTCAGACAAGAAGAATATAATCGTTAGGTGCACTTTGTGCGCAACATCTAAAAAGCTGTACATTTTGCCAAATAGGACCTGTAATTTGACAAACCATATAAAGCGATGGCATGGTAACATGAAGTTAGCGGATAAAAAAACACGCCAGGGATTGAGAGTGGGGATTAAAACAAAGCAGGCAAAATTAGCGTTCTTGCTCAAGAGGTTAGGCGTGGTGGAGTATGTCATACGTAGAAGGTACTGTATGCTGCCGGTTTCCACTGTGGATGCCCTAGCATTTGCAAACCTTGTCACAAGATCCGTGTCACATCTAGCAATAATGACAAGGAAAGCTAACACTAATTTTCACTGTACAGTTGCGATTAATAATAGTCTATAAATTGTTTTGGTCAATGTGTATCAAGATGAAGCATACGAAAACGCACGTTAACAACTATGTTAAACAGAAATCTTTAAATCCCGACTAAAAACACATCTATACTCAAAAGCATTTAGTTAAATTAGCCTGTCTGCAGCCTTCTTCTTTTTTCCTGCCCCCCTCTTCCGGCCGGGAGAGGGGGCTAGCTAGATGGTGAGGGTTGACTTGACCGCCTCCATTGGGTCCTGCGCTGGTCGACCATCACGGGTTAGGAGTCTAGCCGTCTGCGGTCCACCTGGCTGGAATGCGGGATGGTTCCTGCCCAATGGCTTTGCCTGCTGTCAAGACATCACTGCACTATATAGCACAATATGTTTTCTGTAATTTACATTGTTTCTGTGTCTGGTACATGCAGCATCCACTTCAACCTGTGGGCCTGGAAGGGGGCTCCTCCCACCTGTGGTCCCTTCTGGAGGTTTCTGATTTTCCCCAAATTGGGGTTTTTGAGTTTTTCCTTCCCCTTCTGGGAGCTTTGACAGGGGATGCTGTTGTGTACCTTATACTGAAAAGATGTCTCTGTACGACCTCTTTTCATTCTGTGAAGCCCTTTGAGACTTCGGTGATTTAGGGCTATATAAATAAAATTTGATTGATTGGTTAAACACAATACCAATAATGTAGGGTAGCTGCTAACGTTAGGCACTCTGAAACCATCTATTTTTTAAACGTATGTCTCTAACCGAGCCAACTGATCTTGAATTTGAATATTAAAATTGAATTTGTGAAATGCACAAACTATTTTTGCCTACAGCATAAACAATGCATCATTATGCAGTGAAGCTAAATTATAAAGGGATTGGAATACAAAAAAAGTATCTTGTATCTTTTCTTTAAAGGTTTACAATACAATACAGAGGAAATGATTTGTACTGTTTTTGGGCTTAAGCCAACCTTTCACAGGATTTGTAATGAGCGACGATTTAGAATGACAAATACATATTTTCAGTTATGTTGGTCAGAGTAATACAAACGTACTGCAATAGTAGTGTAATGCATTACAGTTCAAATGAAGTAATATTGCATTGTAACTAAGTACTTTGTAATGACAGTAATAAGTAACAAATAATGCATTAGTCTCTCAATTATGGAATGTAGTCTGCTGCTCGAAGAGAGCAGAATAAGAATTTCATTGTATGGGACAACTATTCATATGGCATATGAATCTATCTATCTATCTATCTATCTATCTATCTATCTATCTATCTATCTATCTATCTATCTATCTATCTATCTATCTATCTAAAAATAGTTGTGCGGGTTTTTATTTCAGGTGTTTCGGTTTCAGGTAAGTCTGACGTCACTCCGCCTTGTCCCAGGATGTCTCCCAACTTCTCCTATCGATACTGCAAGGAAGTCCCGCCCTATAACGCAAGTGATTGGTTAAAAAAATAAACCAGGCCGTCAATGTTCACCACTGATTGGTTGCATGGTGTGCTCTCTACTGTGATCTGGCTTTGTGGTTTGGAGTCAGGTGGAACTCACCCCGTGGGAGAACGGGATAAAACTTCGTATTAGTCTACGGGAAGTTGTTTTTTTTTCTTCGTCTTCTTCTTTTCAGCATTTTTTGATTTGTAGATGTTTTTATCGAAGAAAGAAGGAATTTGACAAACCAGCCATCCGACATGAAGAGTCTAAAGTATCGATTGAAAAAGCACGAAGTTAACATCACTGTAAGTAGACTTTTGTTGTGTCTGACGATATCGACTCCGTTGGTAATAGCTGATTTAGCTTTAGCTGTGTTGGTGAACGATGTTGCACCTTTGGTTTGCACCACTAGTGTAACTTCTGACCTCTTCTCCTCAGCTTCGCTGATTTTGTTCCCACTGAGTTCTCCGAGTGCAAACTAGCAAGCCTGTTGTGGTGCACCTGCAGTTGTTTCGAGGCAACCACTTGTTGTGTACTTTTAGCAGTTGTCAGGTCAAAATGGACTATTCAAATGGATTGAGTGCTTCCAACTTCAAAATTGAGCCACTGTCCGAATGTGCTGTATTCTTTTAACCGGGGACGTGCCAGCCTCATTTATGTGCACGTTCTGAAGCTTTATGCCTCATAATGTCCTGCTGTGCGGGCCAGATTTAATGTTCTGCTAGACAGGAGGGTGCGCTTGTCCAATACTAATTTAAAAGAAATGACGAAATGTGACTTGAATCATAAAATAGAGCTCAACAACAGTGTTGAAGGAAATCGAATATGACAAAAATATTGTTTTGGCAACGTGGCCAAGATGACGTCATACAATTATTTGTTGATCTTCGAAACTCAAAGAAAATAATACCTTTCGAGTCAGTCTGCGCGTTTGATACATGACGGAAAATCAGCTTGCTTTTTGTTGGCTATGTTTTGATTTATAGTAAAGTAGCAAGCAATTGTGTCGTAATGCCAATGAAAAGATGTCTGTAGGATGTCAAATGTTTTTTTACATTTTACATTCTAAGGCATTTTCATAATTCTGTTATTAGTAGTTTATTGTGTTTTTTTTATGTTGGAATACCTTTGCTGTATTGCTAAAATGTTTAAAATTAATGAAAAAATCATTTAAAATGTTACTGCCTGTGTTAAAATGCTATGCGACATACAGAGATTTTTTTCCAGTTTTCCACTTTTCAATTTTAATTTTTTCTTTTTACTGTGGAGACCATAAGTAACGAGCCAGCATGCAAATGTCAACATAAAACAAGAGTCAGTTTGGTTACACTCATTCCAGTGTTGGAGTTTTAGGTTAGAGTTTATATCCAATCAGAATTCAGCTAACATTTTGCCAGGCTGTATGAAGTCTGCCCGAGGCCTTCAGAATCATTGGGCATCTGTGCACTGTAAGTGAACAGGCACATATAATTAACATGTGTCTGGATAGCCAATCAAATCACAAGTTAGCGACAGTAAGACCAGCTAGACGGCCTTACGTTGAACGTGACATGTACGCACCTTGTGATTGGATGTATTGGATTGGAGGCAGCGCAATGCAGATCAACCAAGCTACATGGTTTAGCTTGGTTGATCTGCATTAACGGTGTAGCCTACACCAGAGCCAGACCAATGGACCTTTAGCAGAAAAATCAGACAATTACTCGCTTTTTAACCCACAATGGCTGAATGAGAGCAAAACCAAATCATTGAAGTCTTCTTCCTAAAAGGAAGAAGAATGGATTTTATGTTTAAATGTGTTTTGGGGGACAATCATTTTGGTAAGTGCAAGCATTGTATGTATTTTTTCATTTTAATATTTTCAAATCTTATTTCGTTCATATTCAAATAATGGATCACGTGAGTGATACGTTTTAATTGCCGATGGGTTTATTCTTGTTTAAATGCTCTGGAAAATAGCCTGTTTTGTACATGATTAAGATGATGCAACGCCCAGTAAAGCGTATGTGTGCTTTTGTATATGATTTCTCCAGCCGTGGTGTCATAACTAATGGTATTATGAGGGATATTTATTTGAGCCGGACTAAGTCAGACATCACTGAAGGCCTAAGCGTGAAATGCACTTACCGCCTATGTAATTCATGCTTAAGTCTCATGCGCCATAGATGCAATTAATCAAACAATAGATGAACATTAGCATTTTATACTTATTTGGTCAATTTGGACTTTTCTGATGGATTTATTTTTATCATAAAGGCTGAATAAAACCTATTCTGGCCTTTCACGTTATGGTAATCAGTCATGAAAATTCTGCACATTTCAAAATGGAGTGTTTTTCAGCCCCTGCCAATTATTATAACCGCTTGTCCGTGTTTATAAGAAGTACTAAATAAAGCATTAGAAGCTGAGAACAATTATATTCACACTGGAAATTGTTCTCCCATTTTCTGCAGATTCCTGTGAAGTAGGGATGTTCCAAAAAACTGATTCACATAAGGATCAGGATTTTCATTTACAGTACTTAGATTTAATTCAATTTAAAAATGTCCCCAACTCAGCATTATAGATAAGAAGAAATCAATCTGCTTCCTGTCAGCTTCTGTACCAGAGGTGCATTGTGCCATGACGTCACCTTGCAGCCTGTTCTGGACAGTCAATCCTAGTGTGGACCGGATGCACAAACACAAATAATGGTAGAAATTCAACCGGCAGTCCTCATTGAAAGCAGTTTTGTTGCGTTTTGCAAACTTGTGTGATGGACAAAAGCCACATGGGCGAGAATGTGACTGCTATGTTCCACTCAGCTGCTAACGAATGGAGTTTGACTGTCACAGATCTGGTGATTGTGTAAGCATTAAAAGTGGCTTTTCTCTATCACAGGTCCCAATCACCAAGCCTTGATGACTATATCTGCTATTTTCTTAATAAATAGAATCAACTTAGTTGGAAGGTGGATGTTAATATCCCAACAACAATACCATGACTATCCTTTATCTCTCACACACATGAATTTAATAAGCTAACCAGGAACATATTCATAGGAACAGAAAGCAAATGGTCCATTATCAACACAATACAAAACCTTAGCATGATTACAAAATAAAACAAGATAAAAGACAACATAATGCATGCAAACTCCATGCACACACTTTACTCACATATATGTAAATGATTGAAAATGCTGTTTAAGCTTTACTAAATGTTACAATTGTGACATATAGTGCTCCCGATATCTTCAGAAATGGAAAAAGGCATGTTCCTAAAAAATAAAAAACATTAAAAAATCAAACAAACAAAAAAATCATTTTCGATTTAATGAAATTGAATTTTTGAATCAAACCAAAATCTGTATCGAATCGTGAAACAGTCAAAGATCCCACCGCTACTGTGAAGCGTACAAGCCGAACTCCTTTGTTTTTGACTTTCAAATTTTTCTGGCTTGACAAAAGTTCTTTCAGAAAGATGTACTTTCCATCCATCCATCCAAACTATTCAATGCGAGGAAAGAGCTCAACAACACCTCAGCAGTAGTCGAACAACCACAATCTTTGATCAGAGGTCAAATTTTTATCAGTATAATTCACAACCATGTTTTCACACACAATGTCTGAGACAGTTAATGTTTAGCTTTGAAAATAGAATTGACTAAACGTGTAACATAAATGTTTGCCACCAACAGTTATACAGGTCTTCATTGAAATTTGATAAGACGATAAACACATACAATTGTTGAAGTTTAATCATTCCGCTTTGCCAAGAGAATTTGTAGTAGGGTGACAGTCTGTGATTTTAGGATTATCGTCTGGCTCCATGGGGGCATACCATGAGGTCATCTCCGGTTTTACCCGTCTGTTCCCATGCTGTGCAGGGAGGGAGTGGCATATCTGCACCTTTTTGAGAGATGTGTGTTGTTCAACATGCATCTTGTGATGATTGCATGTTTGTTCGCAGTCATGAAGACTCAAAGGACCATCACTGCTTATATACAGTATGTTGGTATGTGATAGGGCCTCAGGCTAATATCAACTCTGCTAAAACACACACACATTATACAGTATTATGCACGCTCAGCAGCAGCAGGAACACACACGTTTTGCTGATGTGCAGCACACTGTTGTAATTTGGCTCAGACTAAGCCTCATCAAGCTTTTTTCTGGGCGTTGTTGTTTTTCTGTCTTGGTGGATTAAACGTACAGGACAAATGTTCATTTTATCTTTCACTTAACATTTGAGACCGGGTTGGGCCCTGTTCATACTTGACACAGGCATCAAAAGAGTGGCGGTGTATTATGGATATTTTCTGATCAATTTATGTCAACTGGTATTCTCTACATCTACCAACTTCTTAAGTGGAGTTTCAATCCAGTCAGAATGTGTACCATAAACATACTATGTTAAACTACGTAAGATGAGAAAAAGCAAAGGTATCCCGAGTTTAATATTAAACCACAAACAACATTATATAGATTTTTCTGAAAAAGTGCTATAACACAATTGAAATGCACAAAGTGGCAACACAATTATTTACGGGCCAAATCACATTTTTTCCCCTCACTAACAAAATAAACCATTATCCATTCAAACAACTTGATGTTCCCACTGAACTTTGTAATCCATGTGGAATTCAGTTTTATTGCCGGGATGTTTATTGTACCACATAGCTTCTCTAATAACTTGGCAATGTGTGTATGCTGTTATGTTATGTTTCAGAGAACAGGGTGGAGACTTTTCTCAAATGTTATTTGTTAGTCACAGGTCCCTTGTTTTGAGTTAGGCAGGTTTGTACATGCTTGTTCTACTCTCAACTGATCCTTATCTGTTTTTACAGGAATGTAACGTAACGTATGAATCAAGGGCTGTCCCTCCTTATCTCAAATATCTTCTCAATGCTCTTTATTTCTTCAAATTAATGGTTCCCTAAAGTCACATTAATGATTACAGATATGTTTGATTCTATCAAAACCTACATCTTTACTTAGAAATCCTTAAATGTGGACACAGTTTTTGAACGTAATGTGTATTGTTATGGTTATAGGTAGGAATTGGACTACAAGGCTCCAAGATATCTAGTCCCTACACAACACAAGATCCAATTTTTATTTTGGATGTTTTTTTTTTTTTTTCTTTTTTTCTTTTGGGTGTTGAGCCAGAAATGCAATGGAGTATGCAGGAAATTAAAATGAATGCTCAAGTAAAAAAAAAAAAAAAAAAAAGTACAATACATTTTCTACTGCAGGCTATCCCATCATCAATTGTTCCTCCCCACACAAACAACAAAATGAATTCTGAATGTTCTGAAATCACATTTATTTGGCAATTTAGGGTGCTACAATACCTAACACTAATATAACTATTAAATACAGTAGCAACAAAATACTAAGTAGCAGCAGATCTAAAGGAGAAATAGGACGCGCCGATGGCTTTCAAATCAATTGAGTGATGATATCTTATTTTTTCCCAGTTTACGTAAAAAGTACTGCTTGTAAACACTGCAGAAAAAAATGGCCATACATTTTAGCTAACATGAGTTGTATGTGTTTTGTTAAACTATTCAATAGGAGGAAAGAGCTCAACAACACCTCAGCAACCAACATTTCGGAATCACGTTATGCACTCTATGTACAATTTGTCCACTTGCAAAGGTGCATTAACTTATTCTCATCAGCACAGCATTGCATTACCTCCCTTTGCAATTCAATATTGATTGAGCAATTTTCCCCCACAATTCCATATTGATTCAGCAAATCCTCTCAATCAATTCACCTCCTGGCCGATGGGAGGAGCTTTGCATGTGATTTGCTTTACATGACTGGTAGCCGTTTTCAACGAAAGAACCTGGCACCAAAAGCAATGTGTGTCAGCTTGAAGCTATCGCCGACTACTGTCAATTATTGCAAGCCAAACACTTTAAGCACAGGAATGATGCAAGCAGTGCGGCACAGTGGAAGGGTGCTTTGCACGTCTGCCTCACAGTTCAGAGTCCTGAGATACTTCAAGCTCACGTTCGCTTTGCATGTGGGCTTTGCATGTTCTCCCCATGCCCATGTGGCTTCTCTCCGGGCACTCTGGCTTCTTCCCACATTCCAAAAACATACATGAACTGTATATTGGAGACTCTAAATTTTCCTTAGGTGTGATTGGGTGCCTGAATGGTTATATGTCCCTGTGTGCTCTGCAATTGGCTGGCAAGCAGTTCAGACTGTCCCGCCTACTGCTGATAGACAGCTGGTATAGGCATCAGCAAACCAGCAACCCTAGTGAGGATAAGCAGCTATAGAAAATGGGTGGCTAGATGGGTAATGCAAGCAAAAAACATCATATATGCATTATTGCAAAAAAAAAAAAACTAAAACAAACATTAAAAGAATAATGCTGCAAGTAAGAAATACTGCAATCACAAAAGTGTTGTGGGAAATACTTACAACACAAAACACATGCAAACTTTTTTTGGTTGGTTGCATTGTGCAGTATTTGGAAACATGCCCCAGAGCCACACACGCATACTTGCATTAGTGTGTGACATGTTTATAAGCGTTTTATCCTGAACATATTAGAACTGTGGACAGGATGGCCATGAATCAAGAACATTAAATTCACTATTCATTATCCCATGGTAGAAACCCATAATAATACCTCCTACGTATTGTCTTCTAACATTCATCTGATTATGAGCGAAGTTAATGCCCATTTTGACTGTGTGAGTAGTTCTATCCCTCTTTGCCCTATACTATTATCATTTGGGATAATACAACAACTTTTCTTATACCAGTATGAGTACTCAACTCTTGAGTAGTCAGTCACCAATAAGACTAATACTTTTGCTCTACAAAATTTCTCCCCCCAAAAAGTCTGCAGTGCTCTCATTTGTCTGTGTCTGTCACACCATTTTTGACAGGGGCACATACTTTCAAATTGTGCGTCCATCGGACTCATCATTTTTTACTTCAAAATATGAATCATCATCCATTTACTCTCTTATAACCTTGTCCACTTACGAACATTTTTTAGTTTGTTTTGATCATGCAGGTCACATTATCTGTTTATCATTCGAGATTTCATTAAAATGCCTCATTAAAGTGCTTTTTGCTCAAAACAAAATTGAATCTGCAATTTTTTTGGTATCAATTAAAAGTCAAATAATACACAATTCGATTACAATGAGCCAGGATATCTATTATCTATCTATTATATCTATTGCAGGTTTTTGCTCACGTCTTGTATATGCAGTTTGAACTATAGAATTACTTTGTTCTTTTTAATCTCACAATTGGCCAGGCGTGGGACGAATTTGCGGAATATGATCTCATTCGCTTGTCATAGTGTGAGAGAGCGTGAGTAACAGTGCAAGCTTGTTTACAGTATGTGTACGTGCGTGTGTATGTGGGAAATAGTCAACGTAAAAATGACAGAATCGACATTGTACAATGAATTGACACACTTTTGATAGTTAGCTGCAATACCCAACGTATAGTGGTACTAAAGCCGACAAACCTAGAAAATGAACTGATGCAGCAGAGGAGGACTCGCGCGTGATTCACAATAGGAGCTACACTCTGCAGCTGCCTGTTAAAGCAGACGATGCGGGAGGGGAAAAAAAAAACTTACCGTTTTGGACACACTTGGACGATATTATGCCAATTCGGATATCGTCCTTGCCTAGTTAGGACCCATTGCTTTTTGTTTTGTGAGTCCCTGGAACCCAACAGTTTCCAGAAGTAAAATGTGCACTGAAGACAGTGACATAATTTTAATAAAAGATTAAATATTCCAATGCAGCATTTTCCTTAAAATTTCATATGATTAATGGCCATTTTCTTTTCTTCTAGTTTGCAGTTTCTACATCGTGATTATAAAACTGCTCCAAGAAAATGGCCGATACTAGTATCTTATGCCATCACAAGTACGGATGCCTTGAAATAAGGCCATCTACTGGCTCAAGCCTGACACTTCATATCAATACTGGCCTATCCCTAATTATTTTGGCATCTTAAGTGCAATATCTCCATTGGGAACACTGGCATGGGTAAAGTTCACATGGCTTGGCCAAAATAAAAGTGTATATTTTGGCTGTGTGAACTAGAGGAAGAGGGAAAATAAGAGCACTTTCTCCACCGAGTCATGATCCTCTATGGTATCTTCCAAAAGCTAGGAAGCCTGGGGTCTTGTTTATCAACCAAGCGGCGCATACAAGTACATACAAACATTGTAATGCAACATATGGGATTTATCAACTTAGACCTTTGCATAGAAATGTATAATTGCGACTTTTTTGCGACTGTCGCCCAAATGAAAAATATCAGTATTTCTCAAGTTATGAGTTTTCAAGTCATCAGCTAAATTAAGTGTATGGGCAACTGCAAACATATCAGGAGCTTTATCTATCACAATTGTAACATATTATTTAGGATAGATAGTATTTTCATTCATATATATGTATGTATGTGAGTAATATGTGTATTAATCTATAATATTGATTTTGGGATGTTTTAAATCGATTTAAATTGTAGTAAATGAGAATCCTGATACTTATGTGAATCGATTTACACACCCCTAATTTACAATGTAATTTTGTACCTGGCTAAAATAATATATTTAAATTTAATCGTGTAACATGCAGGGATGAATACCGTACTTATTACAGGAAGGTGATTTTTCATAGATGAATAAATGACAATAAGAAATACAATCACAGAGGTTCTAGTTTAGCTCCGTAAATCCCAGGATTTGTAAAAATAAAGACAGAACAATAACATAAGCAAAAATAAATATGGTCGTGAAATAATAGTGATGCTAATTCATCGGTTTATTGTACAAAGACTTGAATTCTATATTTACAAGGTCATTTTATACCTGGTGGAAAAAAATAGATTCAAACCATCATGTTCGATATGCAGGGATGAATTGTGAGTACCTCTTGTTGATTATTTTGTAGTTGAATAAATGCAGGGACTGGAAACTGAAATTAATAATCATTTAACCAATCATGATTTAAATGAAAATAATCCCGATTTGTTTATTTATTTCTTTTTTCATAATTAGCCATCCATAGTGCAAATGCAATATTATTGTAGATATATAATAAATCACTTGACCTGACTGACAGGTTATCGTTAAACAGTCTGACACACTGAGTTTGGCATGTCATTGTCAGCCTGGAAACTGTGGATGGCGGAAGTCTGTATGAAGTCTGGATTGTCAGTGTTCTGCATCAAAATAATTTGCATGAGTTCTTGCGGATAGTAATGTTTTTTTTATTGGTGAGCGAAAATTCACAGCCAAGTTTTGGTTTAAGGCACTATGGTAGAGATCACATCTCTAGCTGAACGTTATCTGTTTTGTAAGAAATTATGAACTGAATAGTGTCTGCCTGTCTTTGCTACATGTCCAAGGAAAGATGTTAAATTTAAGAGCTGTGATTTTACTATTTACCACTAGGAGGTACATTAGTCTGCTTAGCCAGCAGCCGCTTTGCTCTGACCACCAGGCTGTCCTTATTCCACTGATAAGAGTGAGTTGTACCCAGAAACGACTAGCCTAAAAAAATCATGATTGAGATTCAAAACGGAGCATGTTGAAAATGCAACTATGCATATATTACACTTAAGTTTTGATTTTGGCTGTCAAGGCATTGGCCAATATTCTGATGGTATGATAAACCTGAGCAAAAATATCACAATTACAATTACAGCTCTTCTTTTTCAATCGAACCCATCTATTTTATTTTTAAGCAAAGTGTTGAATATTTTATACATTAAAAAGAGACACTATGGAAGATTTGACAGTTTTTCATTACGGACAGCAGGAGGTGCTACATTTACCATTGTCCGTAGCTATAACAAACATAGCAGCCTCCGGAGAAGTGCCACCCCCCATGCAATATAATATAATGATAGCTAGACCTACAATTACATTTAAAGGGCCAGTGTGTAAGATATAGACCGTTTTTCATTAATAATGAATAAACTAAATCATTGTAAATTTCAAAAACTTGCAAATGAATGTGTTCCTAATGACCATCGGTATGTTTTTTAAATATACTCTAATCATAGGTCTAGTTACCATTAAATTACCGTATTTTTCGGACAATAAGCCACAATTTTTTCATCATGATTTGAGCCCAGCGGCTTATAGTCCAGTGCAACTTATCTGCTGGTTTTTCCCACCAGTCAAGCAAATGTGTGTTCAAGAAGTCAGTTTATGGAACAACTATGAAATAGAACTGAAAAGATGCGAATCAATGGCTGTGCTCAAAAAGAGTTTAAAAATATATTAAAAACATTTTTTTAAAAGAAGGTCTAAATTGAATAAGATCTTGTATAAAAGTTTTTAATGTGTAAATTTGACATACTTCCTTGTTTTGCGGATGGCCCGCTGCATGCAATGTTTTGATGCCTGTTCTTTATCCTCGTGTGCGTGGATCACTGTCCTGCATTCTACTTGACTGGTAAGAGTTGTGTTAGCGTTTAGAAAAGCTGTGGAAAGTGTTGGCTTTTTGCTATTGAGTCTGTCCTGTGCAACTTATGTCAGTTATCATGTGTCTGTGGTGATGGACTTCCCTGTGGCTGTGGCCTCCTTGTTTATGTGCATGGAAGCCTGGTGCAACTAACTCGTGTTGACATATTTGCCCAGGTTTTTCGGCTTCTGCGCTATCGTACACCAAAACCAACGGTGAATTGTATTTGTATTCGCTCGGTCAGCATATATTTCCAAAGTATGCTCTTTCTGAGACACTGTAGTGCGCGTGTTGCAATTCTTAATTCTACACAATGCGGCTTTAACTTTAAAAGAGATTCTGCTGCCCTTGGGAAAATTGCTCGTTCAATTTTTGTGTGATCAAGTAAAGTTTAACATACCTGTTATTTTGCAAAATTTGATTTGTTTACCTTTAATTTTGACTTTTAAATAACATTTTAAGTTATGATGATGTTTGTTGGACTGTTCAATAAACTTTCTGAAAGAGGTTTTAACAAATTCTGAGTTATGCGGACCTAAGTTAAGCATAATACTTGAACAAAACAAGTTCTTTTTTTTTTTTGTGAACAGTGTAAAATGAAGCTTGCTCCCAAGACATTAAATGTAAGCAAAAGCCTGACAAGTATGCCAGTGGAATGTACTGATGGCGCCTGGATTGAGCCATAAAAACAAAAGTGATGTGAAAACCTATCCCTCAGGGTAGAGGTGTTTATGTGGGACTTATTTTGGGATACATTTTTGGGAGGCTTTTATAATATTTTGATGATTCTTGTTTTAATAGCCTTGTGACCAAGCAGAGTTAAAACCCTTAATTCAGTTTGTTTAACCTGGCCTTGCAAACCCAAAATAACTTGCGTATTAAATCGATGAATATGATTTTCTGTGGCAAGACTTGCTGAGATGTACGGCACTGTGGAATATATAGCATGATTTCTCTTTGTTTGTTTGTTTGTTTTTGTATCAGTGCACATTTCCTTATTTCCTGACATGTACACCTGCCTGGCCACTGTAGCAAACAACTACTGGGACTCGCATAGTGTTTGGATATTGCAGTCATACGGATACATTTTTATAATTGTTATGTCTCTGATAGGGATTTGGCATCTCACTGTATTGCACCAATAAATCACAAAGAGCATGCAGCTATGTTAATGCCGTATATCAATAGTTCCATTGAGGATATAGTGTACCAAGTTACCAACTCGTGATTAGGGTCTAATTTGAGTCTCATCACACATCATGCCCAATGTTGTATCCAAACAAGAATGCATGGGTTTACCTGCCTCCCCTACTACTATTTCCCGAAATAATCAATATGATTTACTTTTGATTGCAATTTTAATTATGAACAATTTCTCCATAACAACCTCCATAAAATTATTCTTTAGAACATACATTTAAACAGTGTTTTTTATTAATTAGTCAGCGTAGTGTTCTGAATTGTTGCAAAGGTTATTGTTGCCATAGGATTAGCTCTTAATTATCAGCTTAACAAGTTTGTTAATAATTTCATTTAATGACTTTATTTTCTTTTACATCGATCAGTCCACATTGCATTACAATTTTTCTTAAAGGGCCAGCCCCAGTCTGTGTTGTCATTCTCACAAGCGTCCGAGAAGGCTCCATTTATCTTTTTTTTTTTTTTTTTTTTTTTTTGCTTGTTACTGCTCTGACAGGAAAACACTGACAATTACAGTGAGACTTAAAAAAAATAATGTTCCCATTCTGAATAATGTATGTACACGAATGCTTATATTCTGACACAAAGGCTTTTATTTTGAAATTGTTACTGTAAAGTACGCATGTTGCGACAATGACTGACTTTATACTATACAACCTGTTACGGCAGGAGAGTCACAAGACACAACTCTATACAAACAACACAACCATGTACCGAAACAACATTCAATCTCCAATTCAAGGCGCTGAAAAACAATGTAATTATGCTGGTATTTTATTGTACGGCGTCTGTTGCCAGCGTTCAGCGCAGACTCTAGCATAAATTAGCTGCTACCTAGCAGCGCTCTGTCCTCCACTCTTGATTAGTGTGTTAGTGTCAAAATAATGAATAGAGTAGCAGCAGGTTTGCTGTTTTTGCGAAAGAAGCAGCTTTCATAACGACACAAAACCTAATTAATGTAAACATCTTTTTTTTTTTAATCTCCATTTATCATGTCTTGCAAAACAGATTGGAGTAGATAATGACCTTTCTTTGCACATCAGTAGATTGAAGCGGGAATCATTGTAAATGAAATGATTTTGAATCATTAATCAATTATAATCAGAAATCGATCACAATTCAATTATGAGCCGGTCAAACATTCCCACTTTTAAGCACACCCCCAAGCAACTAAAGGAAAACACTGGCGATTATTATTTGAATAATAACCTTATTCTATTTAAAAAGACATGAACCATTACTTAGACTTTCAGCAAGCTGCCTAGCTCTTCGCCATCAAACTTTGACATTTCATACCATAATGTCATAGATCATAAATAGGTGTATACAGTATGTCTACTATGACCGTTTTCACCACTATCGTCATAACCTTGTGAAACCACATCTGTAACATCAGTAGTTTGGCAGTGTCAGTTTACATATTAGCCTTCAACTTTATGCATGTGTCCTGGCAGTAGGCTGTTATTAGATGACTGACTTTCTATTTGCTGCTTGTGATTTCATCCATCAGGACACAAGAGACCTGTTAGTCCAGCTGGGAGAGACTGCAGGAAACCAAGGTGTCGTAAAGAATTACTGCCTGTACTGAGGGGTTGATTGCATGAGTACAGGATGACACAGGGCTCCTGCTGAAATATTTCTAGGCAAAAAGAATGTGTGACTAGTTAAACACCTTGGATCTGTCAGGTGATGTTTTGCTGCCAAGGTCAGCGTTTAAATAGCGGCTTGAAATGGTGACATGCTACATTTTAGATCAACACAAACAAGCAAAGCATTTAGCTGTTATTTCAACATACTGTAGCTGTGCAACGATGCTTTTACTTACCCCTCAAAAAGAAAACAAAAAAGGGTTAACACTATTTACCTATTTTGGTGGTTGTTGGAAAGTTGATGTACTTAACCCACAATCTAAAGCATAAGTTTTCAAACATGTTTTCTTTTCATGTTATGATAAAATGTTTTTCAAGATTGGTTTAGCAATTGTGATTTTGCATAATTTTCCTCTTGGCAGCCTCTATCACGATGACGGTATTGGCTGCCACGATTAATAAAGATGATCCTCGGCGATATTAACATTTAAAAGCCGGCTACCTACAATACAATACATGTCAAATCAAGCACTTTCAGTCGTCTTTCCACCAGGGGACAAATGCAAGGTAAAAACTTCATTAAGCTTAAGAAATAGCAAGTGAGCAAATCCTGCAAGAAGGGCGGCAGCTTGACGCCTCTGCAGGGTTCCACGCGTCAAAATGACATCATTTCGGCAACCACACCCCTTTGCGCGGTATCCGCACTGGCCAGAGTTTCTGCACGTGTGCTTTCCGGAATTTCTTTATCGCGCTGAAGCGCTGGGTAGAAAACACGGCGGCCGAACTATTGCTTATGGAATTTCGCCGGTATTTTCTATAAACAACTCCTGGCGAGCATGCACACAGAGGTGAGGAGTCTGGAAAAAAAAGCTTGGAAGAATTTCGATGGATTGAATCTACTTGTGTCATTTGTATGCTGTAGACTCCCCATTTACTGCCACCAGTAAGGGAGAATATTTGCTGACTGCGGGGGAAAGCCACATTGATTATAAAGTGCTGCAAAACGCGTGCCAGCGAAGTTCCGCACATCTACTTTCACACGTTAAGAGTGAGACGCGATGACCACACTAAAGTTGGTTTCGCAAGTGCGCTCCCGAGATTTCACGTTTCAATTCCACCTTTAAAGCCTTCAGATGAAGATATTTCCCACATTTTTGCATGACAAACGTCTCTGCTTTTCTCGCTGTTTCTCACCTGATTCCTAATATACAGTATACCTTGCTAGCTGTCACATGAGACCCATTTTAGAAAATCCATTGGAATAAATGGGGTATGAAATGAGCAAAAATGACATTTTGAATACTAAGTCCATTCTCACTTTGAGTGATTCTGGTACTTTTATACTGTTTTTCTTGCAAAAAAACTTTAAGAAGCCTTTAATACCTATACCCTTTTATCTTATCCAGTAATGCCTCGTAACCCTTCTTTCCTCTTCACTGTACTTTTGCTTGCCATGAATGCATTTGGTTCTGCTCATCCTTAATTGCTGTGGTTGATTTTTCACTATGAAATAGGTTTTGGTCGTTAGAAACTGTTTTGGCATCACAAGTTTGTGTCCAACATCCATTATCTGCAATGACTGGATTTTACTGTGTATGGGACATGTTTGTAAAAGTGTATTTTAAACTGTTAAACCTTCTATTTGTCTATATCAGCAAGTCCCTTTCAAAGTAACTACTCAGCTCAGTGGTTGTTTTTGCTTGCTAACAGCCCTATTATTAACTAGTACATAAACAGACTGACAAACAAATACACACACAATCAAGCCATTTGTGATATTTACGTGATGTGGTCTTTAGTATGTAGTGTGGCTAGGTGCCATTTTTACACCTTTGTCTCCATGCTAGGGTGAGCAACTTTCGTAAATTGACACCCACTTCTTCATATGACATGTCATGCGGAGGAGGATTGTGAATGTTTGTGGATCTCAGGGCCGCTCTGTTTACAGCACTTCTGAGCAGAGACCAGTAACATGAGTCCAATCTGACTGAAAACTGTGTCAGTTAAATACCCTTCTCATCTCTTTCACTCTTATTTTTAAGTATGACTTTTCACCTAATCAAGTGAACTTTGAACTCGATGTCTGCGGTGGTATTAGTATGTGAATGAGCTGGAGTCTCAGACAGCTGCATGTAAACGGGCTGACTTAACCTCGCTACTGTGGAACTCGGATCGCAAGGCTCTGGAAAAGCACCTTTCTCTTGATGGACGGGTCAACTGAAGACTTCGCCCAAACAAAATGATATGAGTGTCAATGCCAAGACCATTTCAAATGCATAAACCCAAATTCGTCGCTGATATTAAAGTTTTCAGATAGAAACAAGTAAAGTGAACAGCAGGGGGTGGTAACTTAAGCAGTGTCTTGTGGATGGCCTTCTTTCATGCTGGGAGTGGAGACTATCGCCATTACTCATGGTGCAGTAATGTTCAGAATGTATTCTTGGCTCCTGTCTTCCAATCAGTCACTATAGAAAGGTTTGCAAGTCAAAAAAAGCGG
>NC_142372.1:19037027-19042027 GCF_059441005.1 Hippichthys cyanospilos | reverse complement strand
TTGGCGCCTCAGCACCATCTGTACTCTAAAAGACTGCCCGGACAGGAGAAGGGATCGGCAGAGGCTATGTGATGGTTAAATACTTAGAGGCTTTTGTGTATAAATAACACAGATCGATACTTTTGCTACAGAAATAAGGGTACAACTATCTACACTGGTGATGTTGGTAGTATAGAAATAAGGGTACAACTATCTACACTGGTGATGTTGGTAGTATAGTAAACATATTCATGGTTAGGCATTTGCTGATTTATTTTAGCAAACTAACCTCTAGTAATTGTGGAGAAACTCATGTTTTTCCAATTTATTGTCCTGTCCGATAAGCTGAAACACACTTGTTACGCTAAGATGCACTGAGGTATTTAAATGCTATATTAAAAGGGCATTGTTTCATTCACTTATTTTTCATGTCGTCTTCACATGTGTAATGTTGATGTGCAACGAGTAAATTCAGACCATGTTGCGTGCGTATTTGACCATACATGTTTTTATTTATTTATTTATTATTTTGCAGACCATACATGTTTTTATTTTTATTTTTTGTGCCTAGTTGTGACGGGAGCAACAGATGGGATCGGCAAAGCCTATGCTGAGGAGGTATACGCGCAGACACACACACACACACACATACACACACACACACATGCGCTGTGCTACATTGTTCAATAAACATACCTAATTATTATGCTGATGTATTGTTTTAGCTGGCACGGAGGGGCTTTTCCATTGTGCTGATTAGTCGGTCTCAAGAGAAGCTAGATGAAGTATCCAAAGCTATTGGTAAGGAATACACAAATGTTTACATATATAGACTGTAGTCAGTCTATAAATCTTACACCATTGTTACTTTTGGCCAAAAGCGCAACAGTACTGACAAAATTATGAGCTACACCTGCACAGTTTTATGTGATCTCATGTAAGAGCAGTATAAACATTTCAACCTTTACAAAATTCATAATGAAGTTTTATCTAGTTGTCCTTTGTGTTGTCATTATGATTGCCACTTACAGTTGTGCGGAACTGCACTGCAAGTAGCCAAATAGAATGTTACAACAGCCTTCATTTTTCAGCAGCTGTTTAACTCCATTTGATAATCCAAGCAATCTTGCTGAATATTCATATCGGGTCCTAATAATAGTATAACGTCAGTAAATATGAATGTTGAGCAATTAAATCACATGAAATATTTTTAAGGGACTACTATAATATAAAGTCAGTCGTTACAGAATGCGGTGCCATAAATGTGGGTGCAAACATTTAACTGATGCCTCATAATTAACATCTTGATTCAAATCTACAGAGAGCAAATTTGGTGTTCAGACAAAAACCATTACAGCGGACTTCAGTTCAGTAAACATTTACTCCAAGATTGAAGATGGACTTGCGGGTCTCAAGGTCGGAGTGTTAGGTAACATACCTTTTTACCTCCCTCATATCACGTCACGCCTTGGCCAGTTTGAATCGAAATCTGCTCTAATGAACATGCTTTGTTCATATTAATAGATTCTGTTGTCGGCAAATGTTTCTTGTTTTTATAGCCTTCTGCTGCCCCCCTCAGGTTGCATTGGGAAGATGCAATGATTCCTTTGTGTGTGCGTTTGTGTGTGAACAGTGAACAATGTTGGAATATCTTATTCGTACCCAGAATTTTTCCTCAACATCGCTAATCTGGATAGTGTAAGTCATTGTTTTTTATTCAATTCTATTTGTCTATTCTTACACACTGTAGAAATAACTTGCATATGAAACATTATTTTTTAGTGTGCTCACTTCACTTTTGCAATGACCACACCAGATACCACAATCACACGTGCAAATGCACACAATTAATGTCATGCTATGTTGCTCTTGTTTCAGTTCATTGACACGCTGGTGAATGTCAACATCACATCAGTGTGCCAGGTAAGTGCTGCAAAGTGAAATTGAATACAATACATGTACAATTCACACAATAGTGCACATACCTCTGCATGGGCAAGTGTAGTCAAGAGCCAGAAGCAGCCAAAAGTTGAGACCAAACTCAGAGAGGGGAAAAAAAAAATACAAGATTATTTTAAATATAAGGCATTCAAGTTCAAGTGTCAAAAAGCAAAGGGGACGGCTCTAACGACGGCTCTAAGACCCAGGTGTTTTAATTCCACTGAATTGAAGACTATTTTGATTGATATTTTGCAAAAGTAGTTATCAGTTTACTTATTAATTCAATGTTACCATTTAATGGGCTTTCCACATTTGTTCATTTGCAGCAATCTGTCGCCAAAGCAGCGAGTCGCTGATGAAACGCCCACCTTAGGTGAGCGCTTCCACACTTTTGACGAGTGCCTTATGAAATGAAACCTCATTAAAATAAGCAGACTGATAAAGAACCATCTGCGTTGACTCAGATTATCAGACAGAAACCCCCCCCCTCAGTTGGTGCTCGGGCTGTGTATTTTCTTTCAAGGCTTTGTGTCGAAGCACACACAGACAATGTGGAGGCACTCACCGACGACGGTGTTTCTGTCAACGACTCATCGCTTTGGCGATGGATTGCCCATAATCTGATCATTTCGGTGGAATGTATCTAAACGTAAATGAACAAAAATATCACCCCTCCAGAAATATGCATAAAACACTGCAATATCTTTGACTGACTGAAGATGATTTACCCACCTATAGATTGCAATAAAAACATGGCAAAAGCAAAGGATGTGACAGTGTTTTGAATCATAAGTTTGTAGATTCCAATTTGTCATCTCTGTAAAATCCTTGTAGGTTTGTCACACGTTTTATTTGGTCAGAAGTTTTTTTTTTTTGTTTTTTTTTTCTTCAATGTGCTTGTGTGAAGTGAGTACAACTTCTGGAATAATTCAATTATTCAGTTATTATTCAATTATTATCAATTGAGGTAGGTACTTTGCCATTCCTCTTCTCTGTTTTTGGTTGTTCCAAGACCAACAACCCACCTGCCAAACACTTCAACTAACAGAATTTATTTTATCTAGTGAATCTTCAAACTGCTCTCAGCTATAATTGTCACCTTCATCTTTTTGTCTCACCACACACAACCCACACAAACATTGACAAATGGACAAACACTTGTCCAGGCACCACACATTTTGATCCTTGTTTTTGTTTTGACTTGTTGACTTTCCATTTGTTTTTTGTTTTTCTCTATTGCTCCCATCTTCTTGCCAAGATGACGAGACTTGTTTTGCCTCAAATGGTTGAGCGGTAAGCAATCTTTTGTTATATTGCCAAAGCTGACAATTTTATAAATGTAATTTGTTTGACTTTGTAGACTTGTGTTTACTGTCTTGCGCATTTAGTCTGATAGGCTCCCAAACTATATATTATGAACACTATTCACTTGTAAACAATAAGATTAACATCCAGGGCCCGTGTCATCTTCAGTGTTTGTTGCCTGTATTGATTTTTCCATATTGTTTTATGCCAATTAGATACCATTATACCTGATGCCAAGTCATCGGTTGTGTGATTTCAGTAAAAAGGGCGCTATTCTCAACATCTCTTCTGCCAGTGGGATGTACCCTGTTCCTTTGCTCACGGTCTACTCTGCATCTAAGGTAAAACGGTTATTTTTAAATCCAAATGTAAAATTAAAAATGAGCATAGATTTATCATTGCAGCTCACTGGGCATGGGCTGGTGTTAGATTCTAATGGCCGTGAGGAAAAATATTGCAGGATTGCAGTCCAAAATTAGACCTCTAAAATGCAAGTGCCAAACTCAAGGCCCGGTGGCTAGATCCGGCCTGCATCATTTTATGTGGCCTGCGAAATGCAAATTTTGACTTAGGTTTATTGCTAAAATACCAAACTTGCACGGTTTCTTTTTACATATTTGGGAGGAAACAACAAGCATTGTTTTGTTGCCAATCCCCTATTGAACAGATTTTAAAGGCAAAACTAGGTTAAATAAAAACTACAACAACATTAGTTTGGGTATTTTTTTTTTCCTTTCAACGTTTGTGACATGTTACGTGCTAAACTAACTATGTTAAGTTTAACTGTAAACAAGTACTCAAACTTTTGCGAGTTTTTGGAGATGGTTTTTGAGAGTGTTTTCCACTGTGGATTGTATCAATGTGCTTTGAACTTTATCGTTCTCATGGGCAATGCCTGGAAAGGGATAGGGTGGATGAAGTAGCTCAGTGTGAAGATGTTGGGATGAAAGCCATCTCCTCCAAATCTCAGACCATGGTACATGTGTATGTATGCATCACCCAAATGAAAACACGGCAGTAGGAAGACCTCTGCAAAGGCATTTCCATTCCTTATCTGAAAAATCAATGCATACCGTGTTTCAAATTAATCTTGGTTTGATTGAACAGCTTCTGACTCTTCAAGGACATCACAAATTATGTTCAGTTGTGGTCAATTATGAAAGATTTACCACTTGTTTAGTCTTTTTATGTCTGTTCTTTACCAACTTGTAGAGTTAGAGAGAGAATAAATTCTAAATATAGCAGGGTTAATTACAACAAACGCAAACAAAGAATAGTCAAAAAGAAGCCGTGTGTAGCCATGGTGCTGCTTCCATTGCTTTTATTATTATTGGGAGGATCATATTGCATTGTATGGTAGTATAGTGCCTCTTAGTGCGAAGTTGTGAGGTTGGAAAACAAAACACATACCTGATTTTTATAATTATATTTGGCTTAACATTATCCAGGGATGTCTTGCCCAAGGCCGGCATTGAGATGCTCGCGCTTACTTGACCATGGATTTCAAACATAATGGTATTGTTGTAGATATCACAAAACATTTTGACATCCAGTTTTCACACTTTTTTTTTTTTTTTTTTACAAACTTGACTCACCGAATCACCCCGTACATATAATGACTTGCCTTCAGACTATTTTGCAGGATAAGCCTGTTCTGTTCCTTTCTTATTTTTTTCAACTCCCAGGATGACTACAGGAAGAACACACACTTCTAGCCTAAGGAGGAAAAAAGTTTTACTCTGTCATTGAGTAAGAATGGAACAGGATAAAAAGTA